>NC_053429.1:83025423-83176667 GCF_007990345.1 Gossypium hirsutum
AGTCAATGCACAACCTCATGGTTCCGTCCTTCTTTTTCACGAACAATACTGGTGCACCCCAAGGTGAGAAACTTGGTCGAGCGAAACCTCTATCCGTCAGTTCTTGCAACTGAGCTTTCAACTCCTTTAACTCGGTTGGTGCCATACGATACGGAGCTATCGAAATCGGCGTAGTCCCAGGTACAAGCTCAATACCAAACTCTACCTCCCGAACAGGTGGTAAACCCGGTAATTTTTCCGGAAAAACATCCGGGTATTCACAAACCACCGGCACAGATTCGGGTTTCTTTTCTAATTCTTTGTTATCAAGCACATATGCAAGGTATGCTTCGCACCCTTTTCTTACATATTTCTGTGCCAACATTGCTGATATTACAGCTGGCATCCCCTCCAAGTCCGCAGACTCAATTCAGACTACTTCGTTATTTGCGCACCTCAAATCAATAGTCTTGCTCTTGCAATTCACAATCGCATCATGCGCGGTCAACCAATCCAAACCAAGGATAACATCAAATTCATCAAACGGCAAAAGCATCAAGTCTGCCGGAAAACAGGAACCTCGAATTTCTAGGGGACATTTCTTACACACTTTGTCGATAAGCACGTAACGACCCAAGGGATTTGACACCCGAATTACGAACTCAGTAGATTCAATAGGTAAAGTCTTACTGGATGCTAAGGTTTCACATATGTAAGAATGAGTAGAACCGGGGTCAATCAAAGCAATTACATTAGTATCAAAGAGAGTGAATGTACCGGTAATAACATCAGGCGAAGAAGCATCCTCGCGGGCACGTATAGCATAAGCTCTAGCAGGCGCACGGGCTTCGGATCTGGTTATATCATCTCTAGATCCTCTCTGACCACCACTAGCATTGCCCATATTTCCAGATGGTCTACCTCGAGCAGTGGTAGCACCCGGTCTCCCACTCTGATTTGCATTCTGTCCCGACAACCTCGGGCAATCTTTAATGAAGTGGTCAACTGGTCCGCATTTGTAACAGGAGCGGTCAGGAAATCTACAACTCCCCGAATGCCATTTACCGCAATATCGGCATTTCGTCCTGTCTCGACGTTCATTCCCAACACTGGCGACCGAAGTGCCTCGTGTACCCACAGGGGGTCGATCACGATCTCGTCTAAAAAGGCCCGAAGTGCCTCTAAACTGGCCCGCATCATCTCGAAATCTCTTCGATGTCTGTTGAAGAAACCTTCCCGAGGATCTTTTACGAAACTCTCCAGTTCCCTCATCAACTCTTTGCTTTTCTTTTCTAAGCTCTTCGGCTTTACAAGCTCGTTCAACAAGTACCACGAACTCTCGTATTTCAAGAACGCCAACGAACATTTTTATATCTTCATTCAGCCCATCCTCGAAGCGTTTACACATAATAGCTTCGGACGAAACACATTCCCGAGCGTATTTGCTAAGTCTAACAAATTTTCGCTCGTAATCAGTAACCGACATGGAGCCTTGCTTAAGCTCAAGAAATTCCTTCCGTTTTTGATCAACAAATCTCTGACTGATATACTTTTTCCGAAACTCAGTTTGGAAAAACTCCCAAGTTACTTGCTCTCGGGGCACAATAGAAGTCAGAGTACTCCACCAATAGTAGGCAGAATCACGTAGCAAGGAGATAGCACACTTTAGGCATTCATCGGGTGTACAAGATAGCTCATCGAGTACCCGGATAGTGTTGTCCAGCCAAAATTCAGCTTGCTCGGCATCATCGCTATCCATAGCCTTAAATTCAGTAGCCCCATGTTTTCGGATTCTGTCAACTGGGGGCTTATTTGACCTTATTTGGCCTGTTACCGGTGGTATTGTAGGTGCGGGGGTAGTATTTGTCGGGAATGGAGGTTGTGGAACAGCCATATTAGTTCGAATGTATTGGTTAAACCAATCATTCATCACGCTATAGAATGCTTGTCTAGCTTCATCATTCGGATTACTAGCATTAGGTTGAGAGTCCGCCGGCACTGTCCCTTGTGCGGGAGCAGGCACTACACTCTCAAGATCATCAGCTACCTCTCGGTCACGATCGGGATCCATTACTATAAATAAACACATTTACAATTGTCAGAAATCACCACACTATCAAGTAATCACATAAAATGGCATGTATAGCTAGACCCAAAACATTAAGGTAGTCCTAGAATCGACTAAACCGTAGCTCTGATACCAATAAAATGTAACACCCCGAACCCGAGACCGACACCGGAGTCGGACACGAGATGTTAACAAACTTTGAAATTTTTTTTTTCTTTTCAGACACTGCCCAGTCTGAGTACTAGTCGCTTCAAAAATTATATCTTGAGTTTCACAACTCGAAAATCAGTTTTGTGATTTTTCCCTGAAACTAGACTCATGTCCCCACCTATGTATTTTTTTCTAGAATTTTTGATCGGGCCAATTAGTACATTTTATTAGTCAAAATCTCCCATGTTACAGGGGTCGACTACACTGACCTTTCCCATTACGACTTGGATATCTCTCCGCACAGAGTTTCAATACTGATGCCGTTTGTTTCTATGGAAACTAGACTCAGAGAGGAATCCATACATATATGGTATGACCCCTAATTATCTCTGGTAAATTTATAGTGAATTTCCAAAGTCGGAACAGGGAATCCAGAAACTGTTCTGGCCCTGTTCCACAAGAACCCGAATATCTCTTACTGTACTGTCCATATGATTGTTTCGTTACTTTCCTATGAAAGTAAATTCTTCAAGGTTTGTTTACATAATTTATTCACTATTTAATTCCATTCCAACTATTTTTAGTGATTTTCCAAATCTACGTCACTGCTGCTGTCAGCATCTACCTTTAAGGTAGGCTTTACCTATTTCATGGTTCAACTAGCCCTTTTTGCATACATAGCACAATTTATGAAAGTGATTAACCATCCCCGTGGCCAATCCTTGTCAAGCATATCCACACTAAATGATTATAACATTATACTTAAACACATATAAGCCATTTTCACATGGCTATCCAAAACTTATACATCACATAAGGTACTCGAAAAACAACAATGGGTCGTCCTATACATGCCATATCAAAATTCAACCAAAAGAGTACCCATAAGAGCCTTTGATAGTGTGGGCGACTTCGACGTCAAGATCCCGAGTCCGATAGTTGGAGAACCAAAAATCTATAAAACAGAGGAGCAATGTAACGAGTAAGCAATTTATGCTTAGTAAGTTTTGAGCAAGGAATTCCAGCATAAACAAAGAATAACACACATTTAGCTAAACAGAATATTTCATCATACGCAATTTACCGATATCAAACTTGCTTCACAACATTAACAACCCTTATGCACATACACAATAGACTAACTTAGCCGAAGGCCGATAGCTCGTTTATCAACCGAGCGAACATTTTTTTTGTAAGGGCTCGATTAAATTCAACACATACGTAACATATCCCCATATTGGGATGTTTTTCGAGTATTCGCTGAAATTTTACAGCAAGCTCATTCATTACCAAATCACGTACCTTCGGGATTTAACCGGATATAGCTCCTCGTTCAAATGCCTTCGGGACATAGCCCGGTTTTAGTAACTCACACAATGCCTTCGGGACTTAACCCGGATTTAACAACTCGCACGAATGCCTTCGGGACTTAACCCGGATTTAGTATCTCGCACAAAGGCCTTCGGATCTTAGTCCGGATATATTCACTTAGCACAAAGCCTTCGGGACTTAGCCCGGACAGCATTCAATTAATCATGCACATCTAACAATAATTCATGGCACATTCATATTTCATTTTCGTTTACGAAACTCAAACACAAGGCACATATTGTCCTTGCACATTCGGCTCAATAGCCACACATAGAGCATGATTTAATCACATCGTAATTTAAGCTCTCTTACTCAAGAACTTACCTCGGGTGTTGTCGAACGATTCCGCTAGCTATTCAACCACTTTTTCCTTCCCTTTATCGGTTTTATTTCCCCTTTGCTCTTGAGCTTAATCAAACAAATAAATTGATTTCATCATTTAGGCATCAAAAGATGAACACAAGGCACTTAGCCCATATTTATACATTAGACATTAAAGTCTCATACATGCAAAAATCATGCATCAACACAACATATTAGCTAATTTCTTTCCCCTTGGCCGAATATGCATGTCCATTTTTGGGGTCGATTTCAACACTTAATACACACATATACACACACTAGTAAAGCATCCTCCCCCTTTTCATCGATTTAACACATGCATTGCTCATCAACATGCAAAGTTACATTCGGCCTTAGCACACATCTTGCTAGCCGATTCTTCTCCATTTAGCAACCAATGCACATATGTGCTCACACAAAAATGCTAAAAAGGAGGTTCAAGAATCATCAAGCCATCATCACATGCATCATTGACAAGCTTCATATTTTGCATTCAATGGCATTAACACAACCTCCACCTAGGCCGAATCTTAACTCATCCTCATGCCTCATCACCACAACATCAAACACCAACCAAGAATGATGCATCCATGGTCAAGTGCTAATTCCATCACATAGCAAGATTTAGACCATGGGCCAAGTAGAACTCAAGCTAACAACTAAAACATGCATGCATCTCATGGAACATCTTCAAACATACCTTAGCCTAGCTACATGCATGGCCGAATCTCTTCACCTTTCTTCTTCTTTCCTCCTTAAAATTTTTGGCCAAGGATGAACCAAAGGATGAGAAAATTTTTCTTTGTTTTTCTTTCTAGTTTCGGCAAGCATGAAGATGAGAAAAGGGATGAACAAAATTCTCTCCTTTCTCTTCTTTAGCTCACGGCAATGGGGGGAAGACAAACAACTACACACACATTTTTTTTCTTTATTCTCCATACTCCTTTTTATTATTTTATTTGTTTTATCCCAACATTTTATGACACAAATTAACATATCCTATTTGAGCCATACTCATGCCATAATTTCCATAAAATAAATTGCACACTTGTGCATCATGCCCATCATGGCCGGCCACCACTAGAAGGGGGGGAATTTGACATGCAAGTCCCCCCTTCGTCCACATGCACTAATAGGTCCTCACACATTGACCTATCACATTTTAGAATTTTCTCACATAAGTCCTTTTAACTAAATTCACATGAAATCAACCAAATTGAAGCTTGAAATTTTCACACATTCATAATTACATATTCTAGACAGTAAGTATCACATTCAAACATTTTGGTGACTCGGTTTAGCGGTCCCGAAACCACTTCCCGACTAGGGTCAACTTTGGGCTGTCACAGTGGGTGTTGCCGATTGCTAGATTTAGACTATGAGAGTGGCTATAATGGACATTAAGATGTGGAACTTAAGAAATGTAGTTATATGTGGATTTACATGATGTTACAAATAGATGTGAAAATATGCTAGATTAGGAAAATTCGATTAAGTATTCATGAGATGAAATTTCGGTGTTTAAATGATGTTATAGTTGACATTGCACATGTATACATACATTCGGCCATCTAATTGAGTATGAAGGTGGTGTTAAATCTAATTGTGATGCCCATTCCAAAGTATATATATATATATGCATATATATGTATATATATACAAGTATGCCCATTCGGGATGTTACCTTTAATTATGTGTATAATCGACTAAATGGGTAATTAGTGAGGATGGTTGCCGAATATACAAACATACATATGCATGTGTAATTGAATTATTAATGTTTAGCAAGATGGCTAAACTAGTTGATTTATTGATTAAGCTCAAGGAGTTAAAGGAGGAGAATCAAGCAAAGGCAAAGAAAAGATCACTGAGTAGCCGAGTTGGAACCGTCTTACCCAACACAAGGTAAGTCATTAAGCATGTAGTTGGTATTATTTCAATGGTCATAATGTTTATGTATTGATGCTGAATGGAATGAATAAATATACATATATATATGTGCATGTACGTATGTGATGATGAAATTGTTGTATGAAAGAAAAGAGGTAAGATGTACTGAGTTGTTGATCTCGGCACTAAACGTGCGGGATAACCATTTATGACCATGAGATTGGCACTAAGTGCGCGGGATTAAATTGTACAGCACTAAGTGTGCGATTTGACTATGTTGCACTAAGTGTGCGAAATGAATATGATGCACTAAGTGTGCGATTTGACTATGTTGCACTAAGTGTGCGGAATGAATATGATGCACTAAGTGTGCGAGTTTGACTATGTAGCACTAAGTGTGCGATTTGATTACGTAGCACTAAGTGTGCGAGTTGATTATATAGCACTGAGTGTGCGGACTCAATATACAATCGTGAATCATTATGAACACTATGTGTGCGACACTATTGAGTCGATCGCGGACAGCGGATCGGGTAAGTGTCTTGAGTATGTGGCTAATAGGTGCTATGCTTATACTTGGTGTTGAGCTCGGTAAGTTCGAACCTATGTGACAAATATACTTGAAGTCACGTACATAAAATTTATCGTAGGATGGGTGAAAGGCCGTTTAGTCGTTTGATTGTAACGAAAATAAATTGATTTATGAAAATGCTTCAATGTCCTATTGATGAGTATATAGAATGTGAATGCATGAATTGATATGAAATTGAATCGATAGGTTGGAGGAACTATGGTATGGTTCGGTATGGATGGAGTAAATTGTCTCGTTCCATTTTGTTTCCTCTTGTGATAATGTTATTGATGGATGGTAGTGCATTGCTTATGACTTACTGAGTTATAAACTCACTCGATGTTTCCTTGTCACCCATTATAGGTTGCTTGGACTCATCTATTTTTGCGTGGTCGGGCCGTCATCGAAGTCATCACACCGGATAGCAAGTTTTGGTACTTTCTTCTTAGTTGGCTTAGAAGAACATTTTGGCATGTATAAGCTATTACGTTGTGTTTGAACTTTGGCATGTAAACTTTAAGCCATGCGAAAATGGCACGAATGTTAGATTGAGTTGGATCAAGGGTAGGCATGAAATGGACCTAGTTACTTTCGTAACAGATGCTGGCAGCAGCAGTGTCATGAGATTGAAAAATCACTAAAAATAGTAGGAGTGGAATTAATTGATGAATAAATTATGTAATCGAAGCTCGATGAGTCTGTTTTCATGAGGAAGTAACAAAAAGATCATATGGGCAGTATATTAAGAGATAATCAGATTTTTGTGGGACAGGGCCAGAACGGTTTCTGGATTCCCTGCTCCGAATTTGGAAATTCATTACAAATTAACCAGAGATAATTAGGGGTCGTACCATATATGTACAGATTCCTCTCTGAGTCTAGTTTTCACAGAAACAAACAGCATCAGTATTGAAGCCCCGTGCAGCGAGATATTCAAGTCGTAATGGGCAAAGGTCAGTGTAGTCGACCCCTGCAACTTGGGAGACTTTGACTAATAAACTGTACTAATTGGCCCAACCAAAAATTCTAGAAAAAATACATAGATGGGCACATGAGTCTAGTTTCTGGGAAAAATTACAAAACTGATTTCGAGTTACGAAACTCAAGATATGATTTTTAAAACAACTAGTACGTAGATTGGGCAGTGTCTGGAAAATAAATTTTATAAGGGGTGAAAGTCAGTTAACACCTCGTGTTCGACTCCGGTGTCGGTTTCGGGTTCGGGGTGTTACATTTTAAGCAGTGTCAACAGATAACAATCAAATTATAACATAGTTGTTCGTATTTTTATTTCACTCTTCCTTCGGGCATACCATCCCTTTACCGAATATGCACATCTCATCATATACAATGGGCAGATAAACTTTCACATAAAAGTGAGCTCATGTGACATAGATATATCGTATGATTTCACATAACCTCTCACACTGATCCGATGTCACATAATCATAGGAATAGTCTCATAGATTGCTCTCGTATGCATCACATAACTACCTTATGATTTAGTACAAATCAAGCTCACATATAAACTTGGAGTACATACCTGTTTAACCTTTCGCATTGAATATATTTATAAGCAATTCTTATTACGAAGTCTTACCCGGACATAATCTCCACACGAAGTTATCGGGTCTTACCCGGACAAAATCCCCACACGTAGTCATCGGGTCTTTAGAGCTCGGATATAGTACGAGCACGAAGCTTAAGGACATTAATCAGTGATAATATTCTCGCATAAAGCCTGCGGGGTTTTAACCCGGATATAGTACTGACACAAATGCCCTTCGGGACTTATCACATTTATACACTTTCACATCCGTCACGTTGGCCACTCGGCCCTGTCACATATATATACACTTCCACATTCATCACATCGGCCATTAGGCCCTATCACATATATATACACTTTCACATTCATCACACCGGCCATTAGGCCTCATCACGTATATACACTTTCACATTCATCACATCGGCCATTTGGCCTTATCACATATATATACACTTTCACATTCATCACATCGGCCATTAGGCCCTATCACATATATATACACATATATATACACTTTCACATTCATCACATCGGCCATTAGGCCCTATCACATATATATACACTTTCACATTCATCACATCGGCCATTAGGCCTTACTATCATTTCATATTCGAATACTCATAAACTTACAATATCACGATTTATAATTCAAGTATGGGTTTAATCAATAGCTTATGAGCAACTAAAACAAGTTTATCAAGGTTCACAACATAATCTCAAATTCAGCACAAGCTGTTTTTCCTGAGCAATAGTCACTAAATTATTTATAATTGGAGCTACAAAACTCCAAATCACTTTCCGTTAATTTTTCCTGAATATAGACTCGTATATCTTCCATCCATAAAATTTCCATAATTTCATGTTTGGCCAATCAATACCAGATTTTTCTTAAAGTTTCCCCTGTTTCACTGTTTGACTAATCTGACCACTCTTCACTACGAATCAAATTTCTCATTTTACAGAATTCAAAATGTGTTGTATTTGATTTCATTTGAAACTAGACTCATTAAGCTTTAATTTCATGTCTCATTCAGCCTCTAATTCAAGTCCATAAATTTATGGTGATTTTCTAAAGTCACGTTACTGCTGCTGTTCGAAGCAGACTATTTCAAATTACCCTTAAATTCCCAAGCTCAAACACTTAAGAACTTACCATTTGAGCTTAGAACATATCATGGCCACATCTTATCTTATTAAATCAACTCATCATGTCCTATTATAATTGAATTTACTCAACGTTTAAACACTTAAAACTTACCTCGGATGTGGTCGAACAATTTCGGCGGCTATTCGATCACTTTTTCCTTTCCCTTATCCAACTGTGGTCCTCTAAGCTCTTGAGCTAATTCAAACAAATTTAACTTATTAAAGTCTCATTATGCTAGCTTATGGCCGAATATGACAAGGAGTTTGATTGGTCATATGGCCACCTTCTAGCTCAACTACACAATGGTCATATGCATTTTTAATCACATCAAGCAATTTAATACAATTCATTCGAACATCAAAAGAAAACCTCAAGGTACTTAGCCCATATATACTTTAGGCATTAGAGTCACATATATATATGGAATCATGAATCAAACTCAACATTTTAGCTAATATTCCCCTTGGCCGAATTTTCTAAGCCAAGACAAAAGCATCAATATGCTTGCCTCTAACCGAATACATGCAACACCAATCTTCTTCCTATGGCCGAATATGCATGTCTATGTTTAGGCCGATTATATACTTAATACCACACATAAATGGCATACATTTTACTAACTAATGCATTACATATTATTTAACCATGTATATCACCAATCAATTTCATCACAATTTCACTTAAGCCTAATCTCAATACAATACATCGTGCTCAAATCATTATTCAAGTTCAAATTCGGCCGGCACACATATACATACTAGCAACTATGTATTAACATTTCATTTCATACTATAACCGAATGTATAGCTCATCGAAATATATTTATTCATGTTCCCTTAACACATATTGGTCAACTAGATCATGCATTATTCTTTGGCACATTTGGTCATTAAAGCAATCACCTATTTAACTTTCAAGCATTTTTATACTAACATTTCTCCCAAGGCCAAATTTATATACAACCTTTAGTACTCATTTAAAGTTTATATTTTAGGTAATTAATATACACAATATTAACCAAATATCCATTTACTAAGCATTTTAACAAATTTTCCTTCAACTATCCACACATTCGGCAATCACATAATCAAACACTAAATCTTAACTTCCAAGCCAAAACAACTAGCAAATTCAACACATCCAATATAAATTTCCATGCTAATGACATCAACACAACTACTAAGAATTTCAAGCTCCTTGGCCGAATTTCAATCTTCCAAAATAACAAAAATTTGAGCCATGAAATAGGTAGAATTCAAACTAACCATTCAATTTATGCATGCATTTCCAAGAGTAGCATTGTACATACCTTGATCTAGCAATCTCCTTAGCTGAAAATTTTAACAACAAAAGGAAATTTCTTCTCCACCCTTTCCTAGCTACGGCAATGGAGGAATAAACCAACTTTGGTTTCTCCTCCCACTAACACATTATTTTTATTACCCATACTCTTTTATTCATCTTTAATTCATCTAATACATTTTTTATTACATATTTCTCACCACTAATAAATATAATAATATTAACCCATGCATATAATGCCCATACTTATAAGCTTGGCCGGCCACTAGCATTAAAAGTGGCAAATTGGCATGCAAACCCACTTATTTGCATCATTCAATAATTAATCACTTAAAATAAGCCACACATATATTCAAAGCTTCTCACATAAGTCCTTTTTATTTAGAAACACATTCAAATTGACAAAAATCAAAGCATTCAAATTTCACACATGCATGATCACATATTTTAGACATAAAATATTATATTCAATTATTTCTGCAACTCGGTTTAGCGGTCCCGAAACCACTTCCCGACTAGGGTCAAATTAGGGGTGTCACAGAGGAAGTAGTTCATGCTTTAAAGACAATGAGTCCAACAAAAGTTTCTAGGATTGATGGTTTTCCGACACTATTTTATCAACAGTTTTGGCTCATTGTAAGGGAAGATGTTGGTCAATTTTGCCTTTGCATTCTTACTAGGACTTGGTCGATTGATGGGATTAACTCTATGTGTACTATTCTCATTTCGAAAAAGCCAAAGCCTACAAATATGATACATTTTCATCCTACCAAACTCTGTATTGATTTATATAAAATCATTTCGAAGAAAAATGAAGAAAAAAGAAACAAAAGGGTGTTAAATGGCAATCCATGTGGAAACTATGTTGCAAATTAACATGCCACGTCAAACTCACATTACTCTAATAAAAGCATATAACGGCTAGGTGATTGTTTTGTAATAATTCGATAATGTTAGTGACCATTTTAAAAGTTTTTAAAGTTTAGTGACGAAAATATAATTTTAATTAAAGATAAGAGATAGTTAGTGTGGTTTATCCAATAATTATTATAAATAAATTATTTTTATCAAATGTTACGTCTAAATAAATATGTTGAACGATTTAAAAAAATGTTCAAATAATACAACTTTCTTCAAAGGTTTCAAATATGTAAAAACATAATTTTTATGGAAAAGTATCATAAAAAAACACACTTTATGTCAGTATGTACTCTTAATGTGCAACTATTCATTGTCTATATAAAACTTAATTAAATATGTCATTTTTTTATTAAAAGAAGAAGCAAGACTAACCTCTTTTCATGCGTCAGTTTTTCAAGCTTATATCGTGTGAGAATTTAATCAAAAAAAAAAGTGTTATAATTCTATTCAAATTCTTAAAGTTAAAAAATACTATTTATCCAACGAAATAAAGATAAATTTAATTCTAATTAATTCCTAACAAAATATGTTTACCAAATTGAGTTTAAATAAAAATAAAATAATAATTATTAAAAAATAATCTTAAAATCTAAAATAAAAATTTTCTTTTTAATGTCAACTTAATAATATAATCTTGCCAATTAAATTTTTTTCAAACTCATTCTTATATATGTATATATAAAATATTATAAATAAATTATAAATATTACATATATATATAATTTGAAAGGATAAAGTTTGATAAATATTAATGTAGACCTTATATTCATCTTCAACTATACTTCCATGATAATTTATACTATTTTTTGTTATATTAAAGCTAAAAAAACTAAATAGATAAAATTCGATAAATATTTGAGTATATGTTTGTATTCATCTTTAATTACGCTTAATTATAATTTAAGCTATTAAGATTTGTAAATAAGTAATATATGATTATCAAATATTTTAATTATTTTATATTACATAAAATAAAAATATATTATAAAATAAATAAAATAATTAACCGTTTACCTTAATTAAATAAAGTAAAAAAAATAAAATTGTATAATTAATTAAATTAAATTAAATTAATGAAATGCTAAATAATTTACAAATCATTAATTCTACTATTTCAATCGAATGTTTATAAATATAATTTTACGTTTTCTTCACCCACCATAATCTAATATAAATACTTAAATTTGCTATGATACTCAATTTCACTGTAGTTGCTTATTCTGACTACAAATAAACCCATAATAATACAAGTACATGAAACCTAATAAGCCAAACCGACCATATTTTCAGTGTTAGAATAAGTAAATCAGCTTTATTATCTCGTAACGATTACATTTTTTTGGCTTTTTTTATAAAAGTAACCCTAAAAAATAAATTAATTATCAAAATAACTCACCCTTTTAATTATGTACAAAAAAACTCATTTTTTACAGTAAAAAGTGGTAGAGTCACATGATATGGCGCCACCACTTTGCCACGTCAACCAGGGGTATTAAAAAATTATTTTTTAGTGGAGCCATGTTGAATGGCGCCACCAGTATAAAATATTAGGGAAATACAAAAAAATCTAGAAAAACGGGGGACTTAAAAAAAATTCATTTTTTGGGTGGAACCATTCTAAATGGCGCCACCATTTTTTTGATTTGTCAGGTTCTTATATTTTTTTTTACTTTTTTTATTTTTTTACTTTTTTTCTTATATTTTGTCTCTTTCTTAGATTTTTTCTTTTTTAAGTTTTATATTATTTTCTTAATTTATTTTGCTTATTTAATTTATATTATTAATTTTAAAAAAAAATTAATATATATTTAAAATGTTTTATAATATTTTTTTAAAATTTTAATTATTATTTTTAAATTTTTTTAACTTTATATATATTTGTGAAATTAATTTTTTATAAATTTTAAAAATGTATTTTTTAAATTAGTTTTGAAATTATTAGTTTTATAATATTTGAAATATATGTTTAATATTTTATTAATTTTACATACAATTTTAAATATTATTTTTAAATTCTTTTTTTATCATTAGGTATATATATTTAAATTTTAAAGTTTAAATTAAAAAATATATATTTATTATAACTAGTCACATCAGTTATGTGACTATTAATAAATTTAAATATAAATATAAATTTAAAAAAATATTAAATATTATTTTATAAATATTAAATATATTTTTTTGACTCTTTTTATTGTTTTGTTTTTTCTTTTATGTTTAATTATTATTATTAACTTTAAAAATTTTGAAATATTTTATTAATATATATATTTGTAAATTTTAGATATGTATTTTGAGATTATTTTTTAAAATTTTAAATACAATTTTTAAATACATTTAAAAAAATTATAATTTTTTAATAATATAAGAAATCATAATATTTTAAATATTTTTTTTAAATTTTGTCTTTTTCCTTTTTTTTAATTTTTTTGGAATTTTATGTTTTTTTCTTATTTTATTTTGTTTATTTATTTTATTATTAATTTTAAAAATTTTGTAATGTATATTTAAAATGTTTTATAATATATTTTTTACAATTTTAAATATTATTTTTAAATTCTTTTTTTAACCTTAGATATATGTATTTAAATTTTAATGTTTAAATTAATATATATATTTATTATAACTTGCCACATCATGTCAATGATGTGATTATTAATAAATTTAAATATAAATATAAATTTAAAAATATATATATTAAATATATATTTTATTATTTTGACTATTTTTATTGTTTTGTTTTTAAAAAATAAATTGTTATATATATGGGTGGGGCTTGGTCCCCCTTGTATAGATAAAGAAGTTGAGTGGGGAAAAAAAAAAGGTACGTTTGTTAAAATTTTATTTTTTTGTTTTTATATTTTATAGTTAATGTAATATAATAAATAATTGTATTGTATGTTTATTTTTTTATATTATACAGATTTGAAGATGTCTTCTGGAGCAAATACAGATCACACTTCATCGATGATCGACGAAACAGTAAAATTTATTATAAATTAAAAAAAATTCGGTTTAGTTTCCCAATTTTTTTTTTGTTAATCGCTACTCTGTTGAGCATATTTTGACTGCTTTAAAATACTTATCTCTAATTAGTTGTTATTTAGCTTCTGTTGAACATTTTAGATTATTAATTTGATTATACTTTGTAATACTTTATTTTTGTTATAATTGATTTAGATATACATTATTTGTAATTGTATTTGTATACTTTAAAAAAAAAGTTAGTAGCACTCACCTCCAAACATCTAATTTAATCACACAAATTATAATAGAATAGATATATTATAAAAATAAATTAGGATATTTTCATTTTTTTTAAATAACTACCCTTTAAAATCGACTTACTTAAAACTTTACTCTATTTTTACTAATTTCATACTTAATTTATTATACAGTTATATATTTAATTTGTGTAGGAATTAATACGCAAAACTATTACTTGACGAGCTCGATTTATGAAAAAAAATTCTTTTAATTTTAATATATATATTATTAAAACAATAATAATAAAAGTGAATATATTTGATTATTTACTAGTTAATTTATAAATAACTAGAAAACATAAGTATTTGTTTAAAAAATACTTTATGTTTTTAAATTTTATCATATAAAAAAATATTAGTATTCCTTGAAAAATAATTTTTCGCTATTACTCACTTTAAAATTTGAATAAGATATCATAAAATTTTAAAATTAGAAATATATACGTATTGTAGCTATTGGTGTCAAATTGAACTTGCTTGAACCAATCATCTTCTCTTGGGTTGCTTTCTGGTTTGGACTTATTTTTTACACTGGTGGAGTTTGAATTGCTGCTCAATGAATTTCTCTTTTCTTGTAATTTTACTAGTCCTCAGTTCATATTCCTGTAATTTCTCCCATTCTTTTATTATTAATATATTTATTTTAATTAATTTAATGCTTAACTATGGTTAGGATATAATAATCACATTTAATTTCTACGTGTTATTATTAATATTTTATGACAAATTTTCATTCTATTATTAATATATTATTACTTATTTAATTTAACTTAAATAAAAAAATACTTAGAATGGTTACGTTGGTATAATATAAGTGTGATGTTTTTGTTTTCTCAACCTTTCAATTTTACTCTTGAATATATTTTTTTATGTTTAAATTATATAGATAATTGATTTATCATATTTTTATAAAAAATTTACTATACAAGATGGTTATCAGGTTTTGAGGTTGCGGTGTCATTTTCCCAAGTACAATCCGGACGAGCGGATCATGCCATACTTACGGTTGGCCAGATTTGGGGACGTCGCATTGATCCGGAGGTTTGACTTGAGGCCAAACTTACTATCCGCATTGGTTGAGTGGTGGTGTACGGAGACCCACACCTTCATTATGCTGTGCGGGGAGTGCACTATCACATTAGAAGACGTCGCTACGCAACTTGGGTTACGAGTTGATGGTGCTGTGGTCACGGGTCGAAGCAAAGTGTTGGAACTTTCTGTAGTATGCCACAAACTGCTTGAACGGTCCCCTCGTGATGGGGAACAGAATTTCACATGCTTGACATTAGCATGGTTGAGAGCAAATTTTAAGCAGTTATCGAGCACTACCACTGAGCAGAAGGTGATGTATGCTGCTCGAGCCTATATTATGCAGCTGATTGGGGGGTACTTCTGCCGAACAACACGTCTAATAGAGTCCACTTAAAGTACTTGCCTCTATTGGAGGATTTTTCTCGTGCTGGTAGTTACAGCTGGAGATCTGCAGTGTTGGCTGCATTATACTATGAGCTCTGTCGTGCAACAAAACATGGGTTTAGTAATATGGCTGGTTGTCTGGGTCTACTGCTGTCTTGGGCTCTATACAGGATGTCGTTTCTAGTGGCTGTTATGCACCAACCATATTCGTGGCCACTTATAAATAGGTAAAAATAAAATTATACTTAACATTTAACGACTCATAAGTGTAGATAATATTTTTCAAAGTTTAACTGCCAACGTGTTTGTTTCGATTTCAGATGGACGACATCTCTGGGAATTGGTGCGAGCCAAACATTAATCATTTACCGTCAAATGATAGAGGCGTACGCTGGAGAGAAAGCAATATATATTAATATAGTTTAAGTAACGTTTATTTAACTTATCCACTTACAGTATGTGATGTGAATTGACTCATTATGTTATATTGTGCAGTTATTATGGATGTCGTATTCTGCAGTAAACATTGCAACCCTTATTCCTCAGAGGGTTCACGCTGAAGCTCGTATGTGGTACATTAACACGCTGGTGCTCAACTTCTCAACTGTTGAGTGGTACAACAGTGATCGAGTTATGTGACAATTTGGGTGTAAACAATTTGTGCCGGTCGAGCTACAACAGTTTTCTGATGTCCACGGTAAGACCATGCAGGGGAGACATACATTAGATTGGAGCATGGACTTCTCCCACTGCAAACCGGTAGTGCAAGTTGATGAAACATGGCTTTATGGAAAATACACGCAGATACTTCTAATTGCGGTTGCACAATACGATAATGGAAATGTACTACCAATCGTTTTTTCTATCGTAGAGTCGGAGAACTCTGAATCAGGGGCATATTTCATTGAAACTTACGGAGACATGTTGTCAGGCAAGACAACATTTGCATTATATCTGACAGATCGAAGGGTCTTGTTGGTGCAATTCGGCAATCGGAGGTTCCGTGGAGGTCTGTCTATTGTATTCGTTACATTGCTGTGAACTTCCACAATGAGTACAAGAACAAAGACTGGCGCAAACGAATTGTCAACATGGGTAAAAATATCTTATTTAAATTCGTATTTGTAATTATTTCTAGTCCATTTCCTAATTTTAACTCATTTTATCGGAATATATACATAGGGTACGAGCTGGAACCACACCGATTTACACATAAGTTGGCAAGGTTAGAGACTGATATGGCAGGCTGCAAACCTTTTCTTACACAGTGGTTGAGTAGCATGGAGCCGTGGCAATAGTCTCAATGTTTTGACGAGGGGTACCGTTATGGCCATATGACAACTAACCTAGTTGAGGCCGTTAACTTCGTCTTAAGGCGTACGCGTCACTTGCCAATTTCAGCTGTTTTTTTAGCCACATTTTATAGGTTAGCAACCTTAATGCCAAAAATGGGGTTGAAACAAGCAAAACAGTTAGAGGCAGGACACGTGTACGTCGAAAAAATCAGAGATGCCATAAAAGATAACACTCAAAGGGCTAGGCTGATGAATGTAGAACTATATTCTCGAAATTTGGAAACTTTTCGAGTGACAGAGTATATCAGTCGTCGGTCAGGAATCCCACCACGGTCCTATGGAGTTGATCTCTAAAACAGGTGGTGTGAGTGCCGGATGTTCCAAGCACTACGGTACCCGTGTGCGCATGTGGTTGCAGCTTGTGCTACCTATAGTTTGAATGTCGAACAATATATCGATTATGTATACACACTTGAACGTACGTTGCATATTTGGGGTTCCTTATATTAAGGGACATATCGACATGGGAAGTGTAATCGCCTGCATTCGAGATGTTGCCTAATCGGTCACTACGTAGGAGAGTCAAAGGTAGACCGAAAATAATGAGGATTCAAAACGACATGGATGTAAGAGAACAAGTCGATCCAAAGCGTTGCACCATATGTAGAACAGTTGGCCACAATAGGAGCAAATGTCCCCATGAAAACGTCTACACTGGCCAATCTTCCCGGTCTGAAAGAAATTAAACGTTGTAACTGAGGTCTGTCTATATTATGATCTTTTAGAAATAAAGTTTGTATTATTTAGTATTAAAATTATATTTAAAATTAATAGTTGCAACTTTTAATACTTTAAAAGATTTTATAATAAATTAAATAAAAAAACACTAATATATAAGTTGTGAAACCTTAAACCAATACAACAAACATCACATAATACTTGAAATTTACATAACTTAAAATTGGAAAGAACCAGGAGTGGTATCATCGTTCGGGGTATAACGGTTTACGGGCCTTCATTGACGGGGTGGACGTTGAGGTGTATTGTACACATCTGAAGGATTGGCAACTGGGTCGATCGTGGCCTGAGGCAGGGTGGAGTACATGTTATTACCAAACATATCAACTGATGTCGGTGGTTGCTCTAGGTCAAATGGACTCGAACTGCCTATATCCGGGTGATATGAACTTGAACCACCCATTTCCGGGTGATATGAACTCGAACCACCCATTAAGACCTCTATAAGGAAACGTTTGCAAGTCCACGATAGTTCCTGGGACATACTCTACCATTGCTGAAACCAACTCTAAAGTTCATTGTATAACTCATCCCAGTCACCGTACAATTGTTGCATGGCCATTTGTTTCGCCCACCACGCTTTCCTGTATGACACTCTGTACTGAAATTGAGCTTGCATGTCTGCAATCAATGTCGACACAGGAATGATTGGGCTATCTTTCACCAGTGGCATGATACAGTTGCAAATACTTTTGGCATCCAATTTTCGGTGGTCTTGAGACATGCGTGTGACAGTACATGTATGACGCCATTCTAATTTTCGTATTTGCCACTATTGAGTCATCTGTATAAATGCAGCACGAACTCGCGAACCACACCCATTGTCGGCTCTCCAACATTCCCAAACGTATAATGTCGGTGTAGATTTGGCAACCTTGTAATCAATTGACAACTTCATGTTGTATTGTTTGATGGAAAACACACAATCCGCCTTGTTCTCGAACTGTTGCCCAACGAACAACTCGTCAAACTGTGAATTTGACGCCAATCTATGAGCAGGTACTGTATCAGCGTACTTAGGGAACTCGGATGCATGCGCTGCATCTGGATCTACTTTCAACATGTTGCCCCCAGGTTCATTTCGTAAAATAATACCATGACTCGGGTTACAGAATGAAGGGCCATGAACATCTTCAACCTCCTCCGGGCCTTCATCATCGATATCGTCCGGAACCTCATCAACATCGGGGTCACTAAAATCTTCAACGTCTTGATCAGAATCTTCACCATTATTGGTCATTTCTTTGACATTTGTCTCAGTGCTTATTATCACCTCCGGATGTATTTGTAGACGGGGATTGAGGGTTGAGTTGTTGTACGAACTCCCACCATAATTAGGAATTTTGAGTATCTGTGATGTTCCGAATTTATGAGTCCCAAATGGGACCGAACGCTGGAATACCGGCAGCCTTGCAAGCGTTGACAACATCTCTGCTTCCTTCTGGATTGCTTGTTACAATGACCACATCAGCTCCCCATCTCTTAGCAATGTCCACACTCATCTGCGACACGTTCGGACGGCCTAAAACTGCAGTGTCGTGGACAATCACCTTCTCTTTAGGGTGGCCGCTCATCATTTCTTTTATTTCTTTGCGAAGTTTTGTGCGATGCCTTTGGCCACCCAAAGCACGCATACATCAGCCGAGCATGGCTGCAACAGGAACGACAAAAACACGCAGATCCCCGAACCTGTTGCGACAACCAAAACCCTGTCATACATGTTGACTAGGTAAGGCAAGCCGGCGAAGTGTAGTTTTCGAACCCACAAATGGCTTGGAAGGTTCGAGACCAGGGATTTGGTGAAGTCCCCAACTGCACCAGCAAGCATCATGTGCTCAGTTTTTCCATCGGAAATAATGCCGAAAGCATGCCATTCCGATAACGGGGAAGGACTGATTCTGCCTAATATACCAGATTTTATTCCGCCCTCGAACTTGATAATGGATGCATGGCCTGAAGGAACTGAGATGTTGACAGGCACACGTCTGACTGTCGACCATGGGGTGATAATTAGGATGGTGATGGCTATTGTGAACCAGAACTCTTGTCGTTGGACCAATCTTGAACCAAGTTCTTTTGAGTAGGATTTCGTTACTGGCTCATAGGAGATTGTAAGGACGATAAAGGCCCAAAGAAGAGCAAGAGCAGTCCATCCAGCGAATCTATGAATTCTTTCGAAGACGTTGTGATGGAGATGGTAGACTAAGGGGAATGCAGCCAAACATGTGAGGCAGAGGAGGGAAAGAATAGTAGAGGCGACGCCGATGATCTCAGGGGAAGTGTTCTCTCTATCTTTGAGTGTAAGAATTAAGGCATATATGAGCCATGCAACAGAAGAAACGCCGCATCTACTATGTATCCCACCAAGGCTTTGGAGGAGGGAAGTGGTAGCAGTCTTTATTGGAAGAGGTACCCAAGACTTTCCCAGCACTTTGACAGCAAGCCAAAAGACTACTTGCAGGAAAGCCTCGCTTCTGCAGAGTGTCAAAGCAAGAATGTTGGCAATGGAGAAAAGGGCAGCTCTATTTCTCACGTATGGAAAGTGTCCAGTGGCAGCAAGCACCAAGCCAATGATGTTGAGGGTGAAGCAGACCACAAAGAGTCTTTTGTATACAGTGAACAACCCTTGGTCAAGCAAAATGACCGATAATCTTGATTCTTGCTTGCGAGCTAGCTTTGGGATTTGCTCACGTTTGCTTGCGGATGGTAAAACTGGCTTATCATCTTTCTCCTCGTCCTGTCCCTCTTCCAAACTTTCAAATATGATATCATCTTTATTTTCATCTTCGTCATCTTCATCGAGATCAAGGTCACAGAAGTGACTGCTCGTTCGGCTCACAGACTTTTGCATGTAAGAAGAATTAGGAAACACCTTAGATGAGCTCCCTAGGTACCAAGGAAACCAAGATTTTTTGCTGCTACCATGAGGATCATTTTGAGTTAGATTAGCCGCCGCAAATGGGTCTGCATGAGGTTTGATCTGCAGCTCGAAAACCTCACTGGAGTCTGCATTTTTTCTCAGTTTTTGTTGCAAAAGAATGGGAATCAAAGAGAGCTGAAGAAGACTAGTGAACTGCGTTGGTGGCGTGCTCTTCACGCAAATTAAGGGTTATTTATAGGCCTTGCCAAGGGTCCCAACTCCCAACTTAAAGAGTGATTATTTTAGGTTCGAATTTGTCAAAGAGGCTACATGGCGTTAATTTGGATGAAGCTAAATTGTTTGTGACGTAGGTGACCAAGATTATGGTGGGGGAAGGCGTGTTTATCAAAGTCATGCCTATAACTTCACCTAGACTAGCATTGGTCAGAGCCTAACTTTCTAACTTATAATAATCTTTTTAATTTCTTTCTTAACCAAACAACAACATGCAAAGCCTTTGTGATCGATGTATATAAACAATGAAAGAGAAAAATAGAGAATATCGAAAATATATATTTTGCGTGAAAAATTCTTTTGAAAAGGATAAAAATCACAGGTAAAGTAAACTTCAGTTTTTCACTAAATGAGTAAACAAATGAAAGTATAATTTAGAGAAAATAAATTTAAATATACTAATAGTATAAACCTAAATCTCGAAAATAAACCCCCAACTCTCATACAATTCTCTTAAAAGGGGTATAAAATTTTCTACATGGTTATTACGAAAACTCTAAAAAAACTCATATGTAACTACATCTTATCACCCATACGAAAACTTTACAAAGCCTTAGCACAGGTTTTAGGTTTGGAAAATTCATATTTTAAAATTTAGAATATTTCTTGGTTTGGATTAATTTTATGCTAAGTTTTAACATTTGAATTTTTGAGATTGAATTATTTAAGTTTATTGCCGGAGTTATATGGATTAGTATAATTTCATATTCAAGTTCTTTGTAATTCTTGCCCAATTATCTCAATTTGGTAATTCAAGTAATTAAGTTTAAATTTATTAATTTTAAAATTGTTATAGGGTATTTCAGAAACCCGAAATCTGACTCAGTCACAGTCACATGAAACGAAAGGCCCAATCCATTTCATTAGTAGCTAGGGCCTCGCAAAATGTCTCACCACCTCGAGAAGTGCCATGCCCCACCACTTCGCAGGGTCACTTGGCGCGACCCATTTTGCACCTCCTCACGAGTCTACCTTGCAAACATTTGTTTCGCCACTTTGTAGAATGCGCCTCGCCACCTCGCGAGGTCACAAATCGCCTATCACTAACACCATGCGAGGTGTGATCGTCTCACCACCTCGTGAGAGGAGACACATTTCAGGGTACATGTCTAGCTTAAAGAGGAATGTATCTTGCACATGGCACCTACGGTCCCCTAATTTGTCACATCAAGGAACCATGTCTTATAAAAATGAGAAGGCTGTTCTCAAGAAGGGAGAGGCAAAAAAGAGAACCTTAACAATTTGGTAAGGTGAGCATGGAAAAACTTCTAGTTTTCATATTAAACTTAGATCGATATGGCTCACCCAAATGGGAGAGCCCTCAACACACCTTTTCCAAACTAGAATGTGAGAGAAGAAGCTAGTAATCGTTCTGATGAACTCGACCTCTTCTCGAATTTGTTTGCGAATTGACCCGAAAACTTGGGCAACTGAGACCAATAGTAGTCCCATTGTGCTTTCAACCTCAATTTTTTGTTAGACAGAGAGATTTCCAACCAATTTAATTAGGAGACTCCCTAATAGTAGCTCATAAGCTTATAAAAGTAGGTACGCATTTTAAAGGAGTAAATGTCCCAAAAAAAACCAGATATGCGCAGCAACAAATTTTCCATCAGGCTAACCAGGAAGCTTTAAGGTTCAATTTAGATCTTATTTATAGCAAAGCCCAACAGGTCGCACCATACTATAACTCCAAGGTAAAGAGAAAACAGTTCCAGGTAGGTTATCTTGTCTTACGAAATATTGAAGCTAGCCTACCTGCGTCCCAAAGTGGAAAGCTGAGCCCTAACTTGGAAGAGCCATACAAGATAGTGAAGAAAATAGGGTTTGAAGCTAACAAGATCGCAAAGATGGATGGACACAAATTGCTTCACACTTGGAATGCTCGCTTACAAGATTTTCAAAATCTTGTGGTTCACTGATTTACAATCACAACCGTTTACTTCGCTTATAAAATTTTCAGAATCTCGCATTTCGTTGATTTACGATCACAACTGTTTACTCTGGTTACAAGATTTTTAGAATATTATAGTTTGCTGATTTACAATCACAACCATTTTCCACACTTATAAAAAAAAATATTAAGGCCATGTTCGTAAGCGGACCACACACATGAACCATACAACTTATGCTATATATTGCTTTTGTGGGAGCCATGTATAGATAATTGCATCTTTATGCAAGGGCAAAAAATTTTGTGCGAGCCATACATTTTTGGCAAGCTGTATGAATACATATATATGTATGTGGCTCGCTTGTTGTACCATGCATATACGGCTAACTGTCATGAGATATGCGAACATAACTTATACATGCATGTATCGAACATACAATCTCACGTGTTGTATATGGAAAGTGTGTAATTTACATATATGCAAATTGCATTTCATCCACGCGCTAAATAGCAAGACTAAAATGAGTCACTAAGGCACCTAATCGGGTTCTATATGAAAACATTATTCCTTAACATATCGGCATGAAAACATTATCGATAGTTGTGTAAAATATATTGGTAAACCACCATTATAAGATATTTATAAATTAACGGAACTTTGTATATTCATTTTTATTTTATTATTCCTATTTTATTATTTTAATTTATTCTTATTGAGCTATTAAAAGAACATGGTCCAACAATCTTGGTAGTTAGCCCTTATGTCACCAAGTTGTTTGGTGAGCTGCTTACCATTTATTATTTCTCAACACTTAATCATATATTGTTGGGATCGTCGGTATGCCTCGTGGGACAGCGAAAAAATTATTCCAGAGATCTTCAATCAAGAATCCAGGTACAAACAACAAAACGGGTTGAAATAAGATTGAAGATATACCTTCTTAACTAAAAAATGATGAAAGGATGTTGCTGATTTGATGTCGATTCCAAGCCACAACGTAAATGTCCCTGCCTCTACGTAATCCACCCAGTCAAAGAATGAACAATATAATTCTCTTGAACACTTCAGTGAGAATTTTCAAGAATGGTTGCTAGACTCCGTTTTTTTGTTTTCTTGGTAACCCTAACACACTAAGGGATTTGTTTCCTTTTTATTTCTTTGATATCATATCTCCAAAAATAAAAACAAGATTATTCCCTTATTATTAGAGAAACAAATGGAAAGTAAGGAAAATATTATATTCTTTCCAGAAGAATTTCACTTTCCATGTCCTTTTATATTTTGACCGAAATTATTATAACTATTTATATTAATAATTTAGGTAAAATATATAATTAATATTTTGCATAAATAAAATTCATATATTAATTTTATCTATGTTCTCTATTTGTGTACAAGTTAATACACATAAAATTTTTAATATTTAACTATCAAATTAAAATTAATTCAACAATTAATTTAATTCATGTGATAGCGAAATACAATACCAAATGTATTTGGGTTCTATTCACTTCAACTATAGAGTGTGACCCTGTAGGCTCTTGTAATGTTGGTAGTAATACTAGAACGTTTTTATCATTACAAGCAATGAGTGGTATCTAGCAATGCATCATTGCTACCGAAGTTATAAGAAATCGTGATTCGACATAGCCTTTATGTGATAATTTTTTCATGTATTATATCCTTTTATCGTTAATATCTAGATTGGACACAAGTTATGAAATATTCACACTTGTATAGTCCAATATCATATTTCTTGATTTTCTGAAGAGACTACAATAAACAAATAAGTGTGAAATCTCATATCAACTTATTCGAGCATGGCCATGCATTTCTAGTCTCACTCCATCAAGAGGCCTAATATATTGCTCCCTTTATGTAGGAGAGATAAATCTTATCTTGATCAACCATATCCAACTACATGAATTATGGTATATCCAAGATCTATCTTTATAGCACAATCTATTACAGTATACGTTTGACTATATCAAAATTGGTAACTCACAATGTTGAGACAATGATGATCTCAAGTCTAAGTGTAATATACATAGTTATCACTATGAGTAATATTTGTGACTATTACATAATAATTTAATAAACATACTTAAGGCAGGTCAGTCCAGTATGTTGTCCAATATGTTGTTCTCTAACACATGCTCATGTATTGATTTTGACATACCTATGTCAATGACAACACTTTGTCATCAATCAGCTACAATTAGTCTGAATGCATATCATTGTCTATTGCCACAATAATACTCGATTAATAACCTTTTTAAGAATAATCATATTATTCTTAGGACATTATTATTAGCTAGTTTATTTATACACACAGAAAAAGAGAGTGAAATAACAATGACAGTGCATTATATTAGCAAACAGGGTAAAACGAGTATGTGATTACAATCATCTCATGATTGGTCTTTGGGCATACTCTAACAATCTCTCACTAGCACTAAAACCAATCAATCATATATCTAATGCCAAGTGACTTGTGTGACGATCATGCTTCTATTATGTCAGAGGCTTTATCAGTGGATCAGCGATGTTGTCATCTGTTGGTACTTCGCATATTTTTGCATCTCTTCAATCAATGATTTCTCGAATAAGACGAAAGTGCCTAAGTATATGTTTAGATCATTAGTGAGATTTGGGTTCCTTTGGCTATGCAATAGCTCTATTGTTGTCATAATGAAGTTCTATAACATCTAATATGCCAGGCACAGCCTCTGGTTCAGATATGAACTTCTTAATTGAAACAACCTATTTTGTAGCCTCACTAGCTTCAATGTACTTAGCCTCAGTTATAGAATTAGCTATTGTATCTTGCTTTGAACTTTTCCAGCTCACTGCGCCACTATTAAGGTAAAACACAAAACCCGACTGTGATCATGAATTATCCTTGTTGATTTGAAAGTTAGCATCAGTGTAACCTTTTACACTCAGCTCTTCCTCACCTCTATATATAAGGAATGTATTCTTAGTCTCTCTCAAGTACTTAAGGATATTTTTAACTGTGACCTAGTGGCTTACACCAGGATCAAGTTGGTAGCGACTCGTTGTGCTTAAAGCATATGATACATCTGGGCAAGTACATAGCATGGCATACATGATAGATCTAATAGTTGAAGCATATGGAATCTTACTCATACATTATTTCTCTTATGAAGTTGAAGGATTCCTTCAAGAGTGAAATACCATGTCTCATAGGTAGGAATCATTTCTTAGATTATTCCATGCTAAACCTTTTCAGTACTTTATCTATGTATGTACTTTGGCTTAGACCTAGGATTCGTCTTGATCTATCTCTACAAATTTTGACTCCTAATCTGTATGTAGTCTCACCCAAGTCCTTCATAGAAAAACAACTTTCTAACCAACTTTTAACATACTGTAGGGTAGGTATGCCATTTCCTATAATAAGTATGTCATCTACATATAGTACCAAGAATACAACAGTGCTCCTACTAATTTTCTTGTAAACACAATACTCATCTTTGTTTTTGATAAAACCAAACTTTTTAATCGCATCATTAAAATGAAGATTCCAACTTCGAGAAGCTTGCTTCAATCCATAAATGGATCTGTGTAGCTTGCATATCTTTCTAGCATCTTTTGGATTGACAAAACCTTTAGGTTGTGTCATTTACATATCTTCTTCAAGTTTCCCATTAAGAAAAGTTGTTTTGATGTCCATCTGCCAAATTTCAAAATCATGAAATGCAGTTATTGCAAATAAGATCCGGATGGATTTAAACATAGAAACGGAGAAAAGGTTTCATCATAGTGTACACCATGAACTTGTCAAAAACCTTTAGCGACTAACCGCCCTTTGTATGTTTGTACATTTCCATTGATGTCAATTTTATTTTTGAAACCCCATTTGTACCCATGGGTTTAACCCCTTTAGGTGGGTCAACCAAGATCCATACTTGGTTTTTTAACATGGAATCTATCTCAGACCTCATGGCCACAAGCCATTTCTCAAAATCTGTGCTCGTCACAATAAGAATGTTCTGGCCTCTACGTAATTCACCTAGTTAAAGAATGAAAAACAAAATTGTCTTGAACTTTTCAGAGAGAAATTTCAAGAACGGCTGCTAGACCCTTTTTTTTGTGTTTTCTTAGTAACACTAACACAGTAAGGGATTTATTTCTTTTTTATTTTGTTTGATATCATATTTTAGAAAATAAAAACGGGATTATTTCCTTATTATTAGAGAAACAAATGGAAAGTCAAGAAAAAAGATTATATTCTTTTCAAAAGAATATCACTTTCCATGTCCTTTTATATTTTGACTGAAATTGTTGTTATAACTATTTATAATAATAATTTTGGTAAAATATATATAATTAATATTTTGTATGAATCAAATTCATATATTAATTTTATCTATGTTCTCTGTTTGTGTACAAGTTTGTACTTATAATGTGATTCATATTTAACTATCAAATTAAATTAATTCAATAATTAATTTAATTCATGTGACAGCTAAAGACAATACCAAATGTATTTGGATTCTGTTTGCTTCAACTATAGGGTATGATCATGTAGGCTCTTGTAATTTTGGTAGTAATACTAGAACGTTTTTAATATTACAAGCAACGAGTGCCATCTAGCAATGCATCATTGCTACCCAAGTTATAAGAAGTCGTGATTCGACATAACCTTTATGTGATAATATTTTAATTTATTATATTATTTTATCCTTCATATCTAGATTGAACACAATTCATGGAATAATCACACTTGTATAGTCCAATCTCGTATTTATTAATTTTCTGAGTAGACTACAATAAACAAATAAGTGTGATCAAAATATACGACCACAATGTTAGGACAATAATGATCTCAAGTCTGAGGATCATATACATAGCTATCACTATGTGTAATATTTGTGACTATTACATACTAATCCAATAAGCATACTCAATATAGGTCAGTTTGTTGTTCTTTAACACATACTTATGTGTGACAGCCCTAAAGTGACCCTAGTCGGAAAGCGGTTTCGGGACCGCTAAACCGAGTCACAAAATTATTTGAATTTGATATTTATTATCTAAAATAAACATGTGAAAATTTTAAGCTTCGATTTAGTAAATTGCATGTGAATTTAGTCAATAGGACTTATGTGTGACATTTTTGAAATGTGATAGATCAAAACATAAGGACCTATTAGTGCATGTTGAAAAAGGGGGAGACTTGCATGTCAATTTCCCCCCCCCCATCTAGTAGTGGCCGGCCATGACATTAGGATGGACAAAGGGTGATGGGCAAAACATGTCATAGACATGTTGTGTTGGTGCATCATGGGAGGAAACAATAAAATAAAATAAGGAGTATGGGTAATAAAATAATAATGGAAAGGTAAATGATGATGAAAAAAAATTGTCTCATCCATGTTTCCTCCCCATTGCTGTGAATTGAAGAAAGAAAACAAAAAAAAAGTGTTCATTATTGAACATCTTTGGCCGCATAGAGGAAAGAAAGGAAGGGGAAGAGCTTGAGAAAATCGGCTATGGTGGTTTGCTAGACTAAGGTATGTTTGATGTTGTCCTTGAGATTCATGCATGTTTTTAGTTGTTAGTTTGAGTTCTACCTAGCCCATGGTGTAAATCTTTGCTATGAGATGGAGATGATATTCGGCCATGGGTGTTGTCTTCTTGGTTGATGTTTGATGTTGTGGTGATGAGGCATGAAGATGAGTTAAGTTTCGGCTAAGGTGGATTTGTGTTGATGTCATTTGCATGCTAAGTGTAAAGCTTTGTAATGATACATGTGATGGTGATTGATGACTCTTGGATTTTCTTTTTGGCATTTTTGAGTTAGACATTAAGTTCTTTGTGTAACCCATGACCAAAATTGAATGGTATGGTGTCTTGATGCATTCGGCCATGGTAGAAAATAGATGTGAAATGGTAGTAAGGTGAAGTGCAAAATGTTAGTATTTGATTACTAGTGTATATATGCGTATTAGCCGAGTTTTGAACTTGAAACAAGATGATATATAATCAATACAAGTAACCATACTTGTAGGAAGTATTAAGCATATAATCGGCCTCAACATAGACATGCATATTCGGCCATAGGAAGAAGATTGGTGTTGCATGTATTCGGTTAGAGGCAAGCATATTGATGCTTTTATCTTGGCTTAGACAATCGGCTAAAAGGAAGTGTGGGTTAATATGTTGAGTTGATTCATGATTTCATATGTATGTGACTTTAATGTCTAATGTATATATATATGGGCTAAGTATCTTGAGTTCCTCTTTTCGATGCTCAAATGATTAAATCAATTTATTTGTTAAATTAAGCCAAGAGGAAAGAGGATCAAAGTCGGATAGGGGAAAAGAGAAAGTAGACGAATAGCCGTGGATATCTAGTCGTCAACCGCTTCCGAGGTAAGTTTTAAGTGATTAAACGTTGAGTAAATTCAATCATAATAGGACGTAATGAGTTGATTTAATAAGATATGATGTGGCCATGATATGTCTTAAACTCAAATGGTAAGTTCATATGTGTTTGGACTTGGAAAGTTAAGAGCAAATTGTAATAATTTGCTTTGGACAGCAGCAGTAACGTGATTTTAGAAAATCACTATAAATTGTTGGTGTGGAATTATAGGCTGAATAAAATATGTAATCAAGGCTTAATTAGTCTAGTTTCTTATAAAAGAGACCTTGTGAGCAAACAAATTTCCTATAAAGAGATATTTAAAGTTGTGTGAGACGGTGTCAGAATGACTCCGAAATCCCCTGTTCTGTTTTTAGAAAATCATTATAAATTGTACAAAAATGGTTATAAGATAAAATTTATTTGCTTAGACTCCTTAATGAGTCTAGTTTCAAATGAAATCAAATACAACACATTTTGAATTCTGTAAAATGAGAAATTTGATTCGTAGTGAAGAGTGGTCAGATTAGTCAAACAGTGAAACAGGGGAAACTTTAAGAAAAATCTGGTATTGATTGGCCAAACATGAAATTATGGAAATTTTATGGATGGAAGATATACGAGTCTATATTCAGGAAAAATTAACGGAAAGTGATTTGGAGTTTTGTAGCTCCAATTATAAATAATTTAGTGACTATTGCTCAGGAAAAACAGCTTGTGCTGAATTTGAGATTATGTTGTGAACCTTGATAAACTTGTTTTAGTTGCTCATAAGCTATTGATTAAACCCATACTTGAATTATAAATCGTGATATTGTAAAACGATACATGAGTGTTAGATGGATCTTTGATATTAAAATTTGTGAAATTGTAAGTTTATGAGTATTCGAATATGAAATGATAGTATGGCGTGAAATTGAATTATTCATTGGGAAATGATTTGTGTAGATTCAGCCAAGACAAAGTGTATACATGATAGTATATGTGATATGTGAAGTATATTTGGATAATTGTGATGTGAATGTATATATATGTGATAAGGCCTAATGGCCGATGTGATGAGTGTGAAAGTGTATATATATGTGATAAGGCCTAATGGCCGATGTGATGAATGTGAAAGTGTATATATATGTGATAAGGCCTAATGGCTGATGTGATGAATGTGAAAGTGTATATATGTGATAAGGCCTAATAGCCGATGTGATGAATGTGAAAGTGTATATATGTGATAAGGCCTAATGGCCGATGTGATGAGTGTGAAAGTGTATATATATGTGATAAGGCCTAATGGCCGGTGTGATGAATGTGAAAGTGTATATATATGTTATAAGGCCTAATGGCCGATGTGATGAATGTGAAAGTGTATATATGTGATAAGGCCTAATAGCCGATGTGATGAATGTGAAAGTGTATATATGTGATAAGGCCTAAGAGCCGATGTGATGAATGTGAAAGTGTATATATGTGACAGGGCCGAGTGGCCAACGTGATGGATGTGAAAGTGTATAAATGTGATAAGTCCCGAAGGGCAATTGTGTCAGTACTATATCCGGGTTAAAACCCCGCAGGCTTTATGCGAGAGTATTATCCTGATTAATGTCCGTAGGCTTCGTGCTCGTACTATATCCGAGCTTTAAAGACCCGACGGCTAAATGCTAGGATTCAAGTAAGACTTTGATATTGAGTATCTGCAATAAGTTACCATCAAATAATTATTATGTATTCAAGATGTTCAGGTACGTATTACTTACTCATAGGTGGAGTGATTTCGAGGTGAATTATCAGTATCAAAGAGGTAGGTAAATGTGATTAATATTATAACTCCAAATGGGAGAATGTGCTTTGGAAATATTTGACCATCTAGGTCATTATTATTCGAAAGTATATATATGTGGCAGCCAAGTGTTGCGTTTAATGATATTATAGATCGAGATGAAGCTCTAGATTAACTTCATCGAACAGTTGAAATGAATGACCAATAATAGTGATTGAGAACACTTTGTCTTGCTTAAAACTTACTAAGCATTAAATGCTTACTCCGTTCTTTGAATCTCTGTTTTATAGATTTTGGTTCGTTAGCTATCGGACTCGGGATTATTGAAGTCGAAGTCGCCCACACTATCAAAGCCCTTTTGGTACACTTTTGGTTGAACTCTGAAAATGGCATGTATAGGACTACCCTTTTTGTAGTGGGTCATGGACCCTTTGGATTTGTATAATTTTGGATAGCCATGCGAAAATGGCTTATATATGTTTGAGCATAATGTTATAATCATTTGGTATGGATATGGTTATTGAGAGGTGTGGATATGCTTAACAAGGATTGGCCATGGGAATGGTTAATCACTATCATAATTTGTGCTATTTATGCTAAAAGGGCTAGTTGAGTCATGGAAACTATGAAATAGGTAAAGTCTACCTTAAAGGCAGATGCTGACAGCAGCAGTGATATAGATTTGGAAAATCACTAAAAATAGTAGGAATAGGATTAAATAGTGAATAAATTATCGAAATGAACCTTGATGAATCCAATTTCATATGGAAGAAACGAAACGGTCATATGAGTGGTATGTTAAGAGATAATTAGGTTTTCGTGAGACAGGGCCAGAACGGTTTCTGGATTCCCTTTTCCAACTTTGGAAATTAATTATAAATTAACCAGAGATAATTAGGAGTCATGCCATATATGTATAGATTCCCCTCTGAGTCTAGTTTCTATAGAAACAAACGACATCAGTATTGAAGCCCTGTACAGGGAGATATCCGAATTGTAATGCATGAAGGTCAGTGTAGTCGTACCCTGTAACAGGGGAGAATTTAACTAATAAACTGTACTAATTGGCCCAACCAAAAATTCTAGAAAAAATATGTAGATGGACATAGGAGTCTAGTTTCAGGGAAAAATCACGAAACTTATTTTCGAGTTGTGAAACTCAAGATATGATTTTTAAGGTGATAGCGACACAGTTAGCCAGCTGTTTGGAAAAATTTAAAATGGACTGCGATAGTAAGCGAATTTAGTCTGTGAACCCCTCGTGTCCGACTCCGGTAATGGTCTCGGGTATGGGGTGTTACAATTTTATTGGTATCAGAGCTACGGTTTAGTCGATTCTAGGACTACCGTAATACGTTTGGGTCTAGCTATACATGCCATTATGTGATTATTTGATAGTGTGGTGATTTCTGACAATTGAAAATGTGTTTATTTATTGTAATGAATTCCGATCCCGATCGAGCTGTAGCAGATGGTATTGAGAGGACTGAGACATGCTTATGACGTGTCAATATTGAGAAGGGTATAACATAAGTAAGTTTTGAGTAATTGAATTTGGTATTTAACTTAAAATGCCATGATATACATGTATGATAGATGAATGATGTCCCATTGTCCTTATCATAATAAGGTTATTAGAGAAATGAACAAAGGAAGAGATTGGGGATATATGCTTTTGTGTGATTGCTTATTGAGCTGGAAGTTTAGTAAAAGAAGCATACATGTATTAGATTTGAATGATATTTACGACTTAAAGTCAAGAATCATGTTATATGTTTACATGTGAATGAATTGATTAAATTATAAATGTGATTTGTGCCATGTGAAACATGATAACATGTGAATAAATATGTATGAGACTCAGTGATGTGAATCCGAGTTTAAAGACCCGCTGACTATATGAAGAGATTATGTCCGGATTCAAATTCGCTGGCCTTGTGTGGAGATTTCATCCGAGCTAAAGGTCTCGACGATGATCCGGGCTAAGTCCCGAAGAGCATTCATGCTAGTGATGTATCCGGGCTAAGTCCCGAAGAGCATTCGTGCTAGTGATGTACCCGGGCTAAGTCCCGAAGAGCATTCATGCTAGTGATGTATCCGGGCTAAGTCCCGAAGAGCATTCGTGCTAGTGATGTACCCGGGCTAAGTCCCGAAGAGCATTCGTGCTAGTGATGTATCCGGACTAAGTCCCGAAGAGCATTCATGCTAGTGATGTATCCAGGCTAAGTTCCGAAGAGCATTCGTGCTAGTAATATATCCGTGCTAAACCTCGAAGAGCATTCGTGCTGGTGTTATATCCGGGCTAGGTCCCGAAGAGCAATCATGCTGGTGACGTGTATTCGGGCCTTCGTGCCTAGTAGGCTTCGTGCCGGTAATTTGAGCAAAGTTTAAGTATTCATTACTATACGAATTCAAATTTAAATGAGATGATATGATTAAAAGTGTTCATACATGATGTTTATAGACTTGGTTAAGTCATTTCAATGTGTAATAACGAATGAATAAGAGCACTATGTCTGTGAATGATTAGAGGCACTGTGTGTGTGCGAATTCCTTTAATCGAGCACTATGAGTGCGAGATCGGTCAGTGGGCACTAAGTGTGTGAAGTGGAATTCATGTAAGACCTCGTCTCGGACGAAGGCATTGATTTGAGATAGTGTGTAAGACCATGTCTAGGACATGGCATCGGCTCGATATGTGAGCATATGTAAGACCATATCTAGGATATGGCATTGTAAGAGCTATATGTGCTTAATGAGTATCCGTAATGATTTCGAATGATTCAACGGGTATCGTTAACAGTGATTAAATGTGCTAAATGAATTCAATGTTCAGGTATGTGGAAGTTGATTTTCTGTTGGAAATAGGTTAAGTTGAATAGTGAGATATGATGGAGTTATAAAGGATATTTATTGGGATGTTTGAGTATATGTGTACTTTCGGTCAGGTTACAGCTTATACATGAATGAAAATGTGGGTTACAAATATGTGGGTTGATGATGTGAATTATACATGTTAATATGTACTTAATATGTGTTTAAAATGCAATTGTGAATTAAATTAAGTGATTATTGCTTATGAAATCAAGAAAATGAGATATATGCGCATACTTGTAGAAATGTTTATGTATTTGTTTTAAGATAAGAAAATGATTTTATAGATCGATGCGAAATCAATAATGAATTACAATTGCTATCGATGAGCTAATGTCTTTGTGGATATAATTCAATAAGAGGACGTTATCCTAAACTATGCATCGGTAGAAATTTTCGGGGACGAAAATTTCTTAAGTGGGGGAGAGTTGTGACAGCCCTAAAGTGACCCTAGTCGGAAAGCGGTTTCGGGACCGCTAAACCGGATCACCAAATTATTTGAATATGATATTTATTGTCTAAAATAAATGTGTGAAAATTTCAAGCTTCGATTTAGTAAATTGCATGTGAATTTAGTCAATAGGACTTATGTGTGACATTTTTGAAATGTGATAGATCAAAACATAAGGACCTATTAGTGCATGTTGAAAAAGGGGGGGACTTGCATGTCAATTTTTCCCCCCCATCTAGTAGTGGTCGGCCATGACATTAGGATGGACAAAGGGTGATGGGCAAAACATGTCATAGACATGTTGTGTTGGTGCATCATGGGAGGAAACAATAAAATAAAATAAGGAGTATGGGTAATAAAATAATAATGGAAAGGTAAATGATGATGAAAAAAAATTGTCTCATCCATGTTCCCCCCCCCATTGCCATGAATTGAAGAAAGAAAACAAAAAAAAAAAGTGTTCATTCTTGAACATCTTTGGCCGAATAGAGGAAAGAAAGGAAGGGGAAGAGCTTGAGAAAATCGGCTATGGTGGTTTGCTAGACTAAGGTATGTTTGATGTTGTCCTTGAGATTCATGCATGTTTTTAGTTGTTAGTTTGAGTTCTACCTAGCCCATGGTTTAAATCTTTGCTATGAGATGGAGATGATATTCGGCCATGGGTGTTGTCTTCTTGGTTGATGTTTGATGTTGTGGTGATGAGGCATGAAGATGAGTTAAGTTTCGGCTAAGGTGGATTTGTGTTGATGTCATTTGCATGCTAAGTGTAAAGCTTTGTAATGATACATGTGATGGTGATTGATGACTCTTGGATTTTCTTTTTGGCATTTTTGAGTTAGACATTAAGTTCTTTGTGTAACCCATGACCAAAATTGAATGGTATGGTGTCTTGATGCATTCGGCCATGGTAGAAAATAGATGTGAAATGGTAGTAAGGTGAAGTGCAAAATGTTAGTATTTGATTACTAGTGTATATATGCGTATTAGCCGAGTTTTGAACTTGAAACAAGATGATATATAATCAATACAAGTAACCATACTTGTAGGAAGTATTAAGCATATAATCGGCCTCAACATAGACATGCATATTCGGCCATAGGAAGAAGATTGGTGTTGCATGTATTCAGTTAGAGGCAAGCATATTGATGCTTTTATCTTGGCTTAGACAATCGGCTAAAAGGAAGTGTGGGTTAATATGTTGAGTTGATTCATGATTTCATATGTATGTGACTTTACTGTCTAATGTATATATATATGGGCTAAGTATCTTGAGTTCCTCTTTTCGATGCTCAAATGATTAAATCAATTTATTTGTTAAATTAAGCCAAGAGCAAAGAGGATCAAAGTCGGATAGGGGAAAAGAGAAAGTAGACGAATAGCCGTGGATATCTAGGCGTCAACCGCTTCCGAGGTAAGTTTTAAGTGATTAAACGTTGAGTAAATTCAATCATAATAGGACATAATGAGTTGATTTAATAAGATATGATGTGGCCATGATATGTCTTAAACTCAAATGGTAAGTTCATATGTGTTTGGACTTGGAAAGTTAAGAGCAAATTGTAATAATTTGCTTTGGACAGCAGCAGTAACGTGATTTTAGAAAATCACTATAAATTGTTGGTGTGGAATTATAGGCTGAATAAAATATGTAATCAAGGCTTAATTAGTCTAGTTTCTTATAAAAGAGACCTTGTTAGAGATATTTAAAGTTGTGTGAGACGGTGTCAGAATGACTCCGAAATCCCCTGTTCTGTTTTTAGAAAATCATTATAAATTGTAAAAAAATGGTTATAAGATAAAATTTATATGCTTAGACTCCTTAATGAGTCTAGTTTCAAATGAAATCAAATACAACACATTTTGAATTCTTTAAAATGAGAAATTTGATTCGTAGTGAAGAGTGGTCAGATTAGTCAAACAGTGAAACAGGGGAAAATTTAAGAAAAATCTGGTATTTATTGGCCAAACTTAAAATTCTGAAAATTTTATGGATGGAAGATATACGAGTCTATATTCAGGGAAAATTAACAGCAAGTGATTTGGAGTTTTGTAGCTCCAGTTATAAATAATTTAGTGACTACTGCTCAGGAAAACAGCTCGTAGTGAATATGTGATTTTGTTGTAAACCTGGATAAAACTTGTTTTAGTTACTCATAAGCTATTGATTAAACCCATACGTGAATTCTAAATCGTGATATTGTAAAACGATACATGAGTGTTAGATGGATCTTTGATATTAAAATTTGTGAAATTGTAAGTTTATGAGTATTCGAATATGAAATGATAGTATGGCGTGAAATTGAATTATTCATTGGGAAATGATTAATGTAGATTCAGCCAAGACAAAGTGTATACATGATAGTATATGTGATATGTGAAGTATATTTGGATAATTGTGATGTGAATGTATATATATGTGATAAGGCCTAATGGCCAATGTAATGAGTGTGAAAGTGTATATATATGTGATAAGGCCTAATGGCCAATGTGATGAGTGTGATAAGGCCTAATGGCCAATGTGATGAGTGTGAAAGTGTATATATATGTGATAAGGCCTAATGGCCGATGTGATGAATGTGAAAGTGTATATATATGTGATAAGGCCTAATGGCCGATGTGATGAATGTGAAAGTGTATATATGTGATAAGGCCTAATAGCCGATGTGATGAATGTGAAAGTGTATATATGTGATAAGGCCTAATAGCCGATGTGATGAATGTGAAAGTGTATATATGTGACAGGGCCGAGTGGCCAACGTGATGGATGTGAAAGTGTATAAATGTGATAAGTCTCGAAGGGCAATTGTGTCAGTACTGTATCCGGGTTAAAACCCCGCAGGCTTTATGCGAGAGTATTATCCTGATTAATGTCCGTAGGCTTCGTGCTCGTACTATATCCGAGCTTTAAAGACCCGACGGCTAAATGCTAGGATTCAAGTAAGACTTTGATATTGAGTATCTGCATTAAGTTACCATCAAATAAGTATTATGTATTCAAGATGTTCAGGTACGTATTACTTACTCATCGGTGGAGTGATTTCGAGGTGAATTATCAGTATCAAAGAGGTAGGTAAATGTGATTAATATTATAACTCCAAATGTGAGAATGTGCTTTGGAAATATTTGACCATCTAGGTCATTATTATTCGAAAGTATATATATGTGGCAGCCAAGTGTTGCGTTTAATGATATTATAGATCGAGATGAAGCTCTAGATTAACTTCATCGAACAGTTGAAATGAATGACCAATAATAGTGATTGAGAACACTTTGTCTTGCTTAAAACTTACTAAGCATTAAATGCTTACTCCGTTCTTTGAATCTCTGTTTTATAGATTTTGGTTCGTTAGCTATCGGACTCGGGATTATTGAAGTCGAAGTCGCCCACACTATCAAAGCCCTTTTGGTACACTTTTGGTTGAACTCTGAAAATGGCATGTATAGGACTACCCTTTTTGTAGTGGGTCATGGACCCTTTGGATTTGTATAATTTTGGATAGCCATGCGAAAATGGCTTATATATGTTTGAGCATAATGTTATAATCATTTGGTATGGATATGGTTTTTGAGAGGTGTGGATATGCTTAACAAGGATTGGCCATGGGAATGGTTAATCACTATCATAATTTGTGCTATTTATGCTAAAAGGGCTAGTTGAATCATGGAAACTATGAAATAGGTAAAGTCTACCTTAAAGGCAGATGCTGATAGCAGCAGTGATGTAGATTTGGAAAATCACTAAAAATAGTAGGAATAGAATTAAATAGTGAATAAATTATCTAAATGAACCTTGATGAATCTACTTTCATATGGAAGAAACGAAATGGTCATATGAGTGGTATGTTAAGAGATAATTATGTTTTCGTGAGACAGGGCCAGAACGGTTTCTGGATTCCCTGTTCCAACTTTGGAAATTAATTATAAATTAACCAGAGATAATTAGGAGTCATTCCATATATGTATAGATTCCTCTCTGAGTCTAGTTTCTATAGAAACAAACGGAATCAGTATTGAAGCCCTGTACAGGGAGATATCTGAATTGTAATGCATGAAGGTCAGTGTAGTTGTACCCTGTAACAGGGGAGCATTTAACTAATAAACTGTACTAATTAGCCCAACCAAAAGTTATAGAAAAAAATATGTATATGGAAATAGGAGTCTAGTTTTAGGGAAAAATCACGAAACTGATTTTTGAGTTGTGAAACTCAAGATATGATTTTTAAGGTGACAGCGACACAGTTAGCCAGCTGTCTGGAAAAAATTAAAATGGACTGCGATAGTAAGCGAATTTAGTCTGTGAACCCCTCGTGTCCGACTCCGGCAACGGTCTCGGGTACGGGGTGTTACATTATGTATTGGTTCTGACATCCTTATGTCAATGATGACACTTTGTCATCAATCAACTACACATTAGTCTGATACATTATCCTTGCCCATGCCTATAATAATACTCAACTAATGACCTTTTTAAGAATAATCATATTATTTCTAGGACTTTATTATGAACTAGTTTATTTATAAACATAGAAAAAATTTTGAAATAACAATGACAATGCCTTATATTAAAAGACAAACAAGGTAAGTTGAGCATGTAATTTGAGTCTTTTATTGACCTTAGGGGCCAAATAAGGCCTAAGGGTAAGCTAACATGCTTTTTAAATGTGCAGGAGATCATTAGTAGATGTACCAACTCAGTACTGGTCATTGTTTTGCAATATGAGGAGTTTGATGTAGCAACATAAGAAGCAGAGAGAAAGATTTTAAAGACTGCCTCCAGTGTCGTGACATTACCAAAGGATGTCGCGACATACCCCTAAAGCTACCCTGAGTATGAGCATACTGTCTTTGATGTCGTGACATACAAAATAGGGTGTGTAACACCCCTTACCCGAGTCTGAGGCTGAGACTAGGCACGAGGCATTACCATACTTAACCACATGCATACATTTGTTTACAAGTCACTAAAACTTGGTTAAATTTAAAACTCTTTCAAACTCTATTTAAACTCTTTAAAGTGGGCTTACAAGGCCTCAAACTTTCCTTAGAAACCCTTCGGAACCAACTGGGTCCTTAAACTGACTAAATAAAAATGATTCTTAGAACAAGGCATACGCTCGTGTGGTCATTATAACATGGCGGTGCTGATGGCCCGTGTGACACACACGACCTAAGCATCTAGGGACATGCCCGTGTCCCATACCTATGTGAATTTAATTCCAAATCTGAACCTATAAGGGTTTTCACATGGCCTGACACAAGCCCGTGTCCATGGCCAGTGTCCCTCACACGGCCATGACACGCCCGTGTCTAAAAACCTTGGCATTCTGTTTCTGACGTCAGCATCCAATAAGGAGCACACGACCAAGGCACATGTCCGTGGCCAGAGGCCGTGTCCTCCACAAGGTTGAGACATACGGCTGTGTCTCTGCTCGTATGTTTACTCCCATGCATATTGACTTGAAATGTTTATGTACAGGGGACACACAGTTGGACAACATACCCATGGGGCTGTCCATGTGTCACACACGGCCTAGACACACACCCGTGTGTCTACTCGTGTGGACAACATAAGGTTATTTACCAAGCCTTTTGCCACCCAGAAACACAAAATAACAACATCCATCATGCAAAATTATCATAATATGATTCCTCAATCCAACAACCACATCTAAGGCCTTTACACATTTCATATTTACTAAAACAACCAACAAATTGCCGATTTATGAAATAACTTCTTGTATTCATACAACAACTTTTAGCTTTAGCCATTTTCATGGCCTTATACAAAATGAATCAAAATGCAATACATTTGGCCAATTAGCAAGGACACAGAATCATAAGGTCAGGTTCCTATACATGCCATAATCAAAATAAATAGATCTAATTATACCAAGTGCTTCAATTGATAGTGTGATCGATGCCTCTGGCGTCTTTTGATCCAAGAGTTAACTAGGCGACATTATAAGAAAATGGAAAGAAAATAGGGTAAGCATAAAGCTTAGTAAGTTGCATGCAATAATTATAACAACTTTCCATTCGCCATCATGCTAATAGTACTTAAGTTAGGCATAAGCACAACTTGCTCATCACTAGCCAATACATTTTACATAGCATATATTGAGCTCACATCTCATACATTTCAAATAGGTACCTGTACCACTCACAACATGGTTATACTTTCCTTGTTTAACTTAAACTTTAACTCTCACTGTTGAACTACTTGGAATGCTATCAGATATTCATTAAGCCTTAAACATAGGGTGTAATGCTGATGCCATGTCCTAGACATGGTCTTACACTGGCTCATCCATCAAGTCGATGCCATGTCCCAAACATGGTCTTACACTAACTATCGAAATCGAGGCCGACGCCATGTCCCAGGCATGGTCTTACACTAGCTCTCACATCTCCGTGCTGCTGCCATGTCCCAGACATGGTCTTACACTAACACATCTCATAGCCGATGCATGTCCCAGACATGTCTTACATTGGCTTACATCTCGAGGCCAATGTATGTCCCAGGTATGTCTTACACTAGCTCTTGTCTCAATGTCGTTGCCATGTCCTAGACATGGTCTTACACTGGCTCTCATAATGTGGCCGATGCATGTGCCAGACGTGTCTTACGCTAGCACACCAATGACCCAAATGTCATGGCACGAATATCCGATTTGTTCCTAAGGTTCACCCCGGAGTTCTATTATCTCAATTATCATCAAGTATTTTCATTATCACAATTAAAAAATTTATGCTATATCAATTTAAACACATATAATAACAATGAAATTGTATTATTCACATACCACTTACCTTGGTATTCAAAATTTGGCGGTTATCTCGGCTTATTCCGCTAGTTTGGCTTTTCCACGATCTAGACCCAGATTTTGTAATTCTTAATCTATAATGATAAAAATTTATGAATTTAATCATTTTATTAATCTAAGTACTCAAAAAATTAAAATTGGGCAAAATGACCAATTTACCCCTAGACTTTTGCAAAATGACCATTTTACCCTTAGGTCTAAAAATCAATTTTTATCATATTTTCTCACTAATCAAGCCTAGCTGATCACTTTTTATACTAAAAGTAGCCCACAATTCTCCTTATTTCACACATTTATCACCTATTTTACAACTTATGCAAAATGGTCCTTAGTTGGGGTTTTCATGGAAACTACTTCACAAAAGTTGTTTATTACACTACCATAACTTATTTTCTTCCATAAAATTTTAGAAAGCAACATGAACATACTCATGGTAAAACCCTAGACTTTCAACCATTTTGCAAAATAGTCCCCTCATTTGAAAGCTTATGTTACAAGGGTTCTAAAAGTACAAAAATATTCAAGAAAAACCCTCAAATCACTTACTTGCAAAGGCTTTAAGTTGCTGAAAATTTTTCAAGCTTCCATGGCCATTTTATTGGAGAAAAATAGGTGGAGAAGAAAGAGAGAGATGAAAAAAGTGACAACTTTTACTATTTGTTTTATTTTATTCAATTTCAACACCTAATTTCACCAAATTTTGACTTTTGACCACCTTTGTCTCCTATGGCCGGCCATGCTATTCTAAAGGGTGTAATTTCCCTTTAAAGACCGCTAATTTATGTTCTCTATCTATTTGACACCCTTAGCTATCAAAATAGGACTTTTGCACTTTATGCGATTTAGTCTTTTTTCACAATTAAGCATGAAATCACTAAAATTACTTCACCAAATTTTTCTTGCACTAATATAAACATGTTTTAACTTAAAATTAATAATAAAATACTTTCCCCAACTTCAGATTAGTGGTCCCGAAACCACTGTTCCGACTAGGCCCAAATTTGGGCTGTTAGAAGGTGTCATTACATAAACACTAGGGTGTCACAACACTAGTCTTGTACAAAAAAAACAGACGAGCTAGGGGCGTTTTGGTCTGCACAATAAAATATTAAACACGAGAGCGCTAGCTGACCTAGGGTTGAGGAGGATGACAACCCTAACTTTATAAATAGGCTCATTGAATGCTTGTTATGGATAGTTTTTCATACTCTATAATTTTCTTTATAGTTTCAGTTTTTAGGTTTTCCCTTTTCTTAGGCTTTATGTTATTTTCAGTTTTGCATTTGTCAAGAGATCTAATTTGTGGAACTCAATCAAATCTTTTATGGATTTCATGCTTCAATTAAATATAATTCATGCTTCTCTTAAACCTTCATATCTTGATTTGCTATTCATGTTCATCTTTTATATCAATTTTATTATATTTTCTAGATCCATGAGGAACTAATCCACTTGTAAGGGATTAGCAAGTGGAGTTAAGATTAATTGATTGTTATGTAGGGTTTTCTTAGCGAACTAGTTATTTGAAAAAGAAATAATTTAAACCCTAGGCTTGACGACCGTAGAAAGTCATTTAGGTGGGAATATGAGGTTGAGAAATAAGTAGTACTCGTTATCCTAGTGGAATATCAGAAGATCCTGCTATGGTATCGACTAGTTGATTGAACAAGAAGCCCAAACCAATAGTTGGTTTTAATTACCAAAGTGAGCTAATCACTCAAGCTCAGATTTGATATAGTTCACTATTTGATTTCCCAAACATCTCCTTTATTTCTTTTATTTTATTAATATTATAAAAAACCTTAAAAATCGCTCTGTATGTTTAATCATAATATAATCTATTTAAAATAATAATTAGATTTATTAGTGCTTAGATTAGGATTAATTTAGTGCTCACCTTCCTTGGTTATGATCCTTAGGGTACTCGTTACTTTGTTGTCACTATATTACAACATGATCCGTATACTTGTGGACACCACCTATTCAATATATTTTGTGCATGATTTTTACTCTGGACGTTGGTACGTCCAAAGGCTGTCAACTAGCTTCTAAATTATCACTTGAATGAATTTGATAAACTTTTATACTGTCATTCTTCTAAAAATCATGAGTGACGAAGAATTTGGGAAATATATTTTTATCTCTTCAAGAGTTCCAATAATAATCATTACAACCTTTGATCATGATCAATCTATAAAAATACATATGTCCAAATCAAAGTAATAAATACTTTCACAAATATATTAAACTATTTCTCAAGAATTTTTATGTGCTTTCAACATTCTAAATCATTCAAGGAATTTAATATTAAGTTTACTATATAGTGATTCATATAAATGGCTGCAACAACCATTAAACGCATATAAGATTTTCCTGAATTGCCAAACTAATAAGATATCTAAAGGGTTATTGCATCCACCACAAAAGAATACTAAACCTTTTATAATCAATGTTGACTTAGCAAAAAACTTCATTTTTCTCATTTCATATTTTTTTGCAAAAAATTACTCATTTGTACCCTTAGTAGTTCAGAAACTTCACAAATTTAATTCTATTTAGATTGCGTCTTTCCATTTTCTCAAAGCTCTTCCATGTTTGTACTTCTTAATATATTTATTGAAGATCCTCATTTTTTTTCATTATCTCAATAATATTATTGCTTAAAAAACTGTTGTCAACAACTTTTCTATTTTAGGGTTTCATATTTTCTCATATTAGCATAACTTATCGAGATCTCTTTATTTTCATTGTTTCCATCTTCGAGTACCTTAATTTCTTCTATATTTTTATTAATTGGTTATGTCTTAGGTTTCTTTAGGGGCACCTTCCTCTACTATATGACTATCTAGATTTATTCTTTTGTTTCACAAGAAGTTTCATCTTTGCAACCAATCAAACTACCATGCATCGGGCATGCATTACTTTTATTTATTCTAACAGGTTACCCTACTAGGACTTCTATTCAAATCAAACCAGTAGCTGATAAATAACATTGGGTTACTCTCATTAAGTCATTAAATGCATCTAACAATTAAGGTGTAATAAAGTGAGTTATCTTTTTGAACTTGTAGTTCAAATTATTCTCTATTAGGATCTAGGTAATGATAATTCATTCCAAGTAATAAAGTAAATGTGGCCACGGGTTGTCTGTCTTTGTGATGGATGACTTGATCACTATTTGATAGTGATTAACTTTTCATGAAGGAAGATGTAATGGTTACCATGAGATAAAATATGATTATATTGGGAGAAAGAATATTATCCCAAAGAGACTAATGATATCCTAAGAGGGTAACACTCTTATAACAAGGTCATAGGATAAGTACTGAATAGTTGCTTTGTAATGGTATGTCTTTGGGGAGAGCTCGGTCACGATGCTATAGTGGAATGACTTTGTGACTAAGTTTATAATTAATAGGAGAAAAGTCTAAGCTTAATTATAAATCATTTAAGCCTCAACTACATATGTCCAATTGGTCCCTCCACTAGCTCGTTGAAACAAGAAATGAATTGCTTGTTTGAATAGAAATAGAGAAGTGTTAAGCATTCAGAAATTATTATGGTTTTCTCCGAAATGGAGAAATGAAATCATTTGGAAATAAATGTAGGTTTCCAAAAATGGAAATGGAAATGGAAATGAAAATGGAAACGATCCATTTGAAATATTATATGGATTACTTAAAAAATGATCGCAAAAATGAATTTATGTTTTTGGATTGTTTTGAAGTTTGAAAATGAAAATAAATCATTCAGTCATAGTGGAAATTTTGAGTTATGAAATATTAAACATATTTTCTCAAAATTTTACCAGGGGCAAAATTGTTAAAATTTTACAAGGGAAAAATTATGAAAATTTTGCTGGGGGTAAAATAAGGATAAGAAAATTGTTTTATATATAAATATTAAAGTTTATTTTGGGAAATAGAAAAAACTGAATTTTGTTGAATCACATTATAGTGTACTTGGTTAAAAAGGCCTAAGAAGTTCTCGTAATTGAACATCATGTGAGAGAGACCCTAAAACCTTTCATGGACATGAAGGGGATGGAAACCCTAATAGGAATACTAGGGTGTGCAATGCACCCTAGTCCTATTCTTAGTTGAATGTTTTTTTTTCTATTTTAAATAAACCACTACAACTCAACAATGGTTATACCTTCGCTTCTTATAAATAGATGGCTCCGGTAGAGCTACTAACACAACTTTGAGAGATTTTTATTCTGCTGAAAAATAGAGAGAATTTATTATCAACCATTACATATATATTTCATGAATAACAATTCTATAGGTTTCTATGATAAGAGAGAATTTCTGTTTTCACCCCAAAAGGAGAGAAAGTTTGTTCTAGTTCTGTGTTTCGATTCAATTGGTATGTCGTTGGATGAGCACTAAGTAGTTGCTTTCATGATGGTATGTCGTTGGGGAGAGCTCAGTCACAATGCTATAGTGGAAGGACTTCGTGAATAAATGAGTTTATAATTAATAGGCAAAAAGTTGAAACTTAATTATAAATCATTTGAGCCTCAATTACATATGTCCAATTGGTCCTTCTGCTAGCTTGTTGAAACTAGATATGAACTATGTTTAAATAGAAATGAATGGAATCAATAGGAAAGAGAAAGGAGAAACATTCAGGAATGATTATGGTTTTTTTTGAAATTGAGAAATGAAATCATTTGGACATGAATGTAGGTTAAAAAAAATTGAAATGAAAATGAAAATGATCCATTTACAATCCAATATGAATTACTTAAATAAAAACCAGAAGAATGGATTTATGTTTTTGGACTCTTTTGAACCGCGAAAATGAAAATAAACCATTCGGTTATAGTGAATATTTTGAGTTGTGAAATACTAAACATATTTTCTCAAAATTTTATCAGAGAAAAATAGTTAAATTTTTTTGGGGTCAAAATAGGGATGAGAAAGTTGTTTTATATATAAATATTAAAGTTTATTTTGAGAAATAGAAAAATCGAATCGGGTTGGATCATATTACAGAGTACTTGGTCAAAAAGCTTGAGTTTAAGAGATAAGGAACAAAAAACTGGTGCATTGGGTGTATGATTTTTGTAGTATGTAGCGTAATTCACAAGAGTGAATTCATATCCCAAAACATGGGTAAATGATATCTTCTCATTGGCATTACATAGTTGATGAAAAGTAAACATGGCCATGGGTCATCTATTTTTTTAATGTATGACTTGATCACTATTTAATAGTGATTGGCTTTTCATGAAGGAAGATGTAATGAATACCATGAGATAAAATAGGATCATATTAGAAGAGCATATATTATCTCAAAGAGATCAAGGCTATCATATGAGAGTAACACACTTATGACAAAGTCATTAGATGAGCACTAAGTAATTGTTTTCGTAAGGTATGTTGTTGGGGAGAACTCAATCACAATACTATAGTGGAATGACTTCATAACTATATGAGTTTATAATTAATAGGTGAAAAGTCATAACTTAATTATAAATCATTTAAGTCTCAACTACATATGTCCAATCGGTCCCTCTACTAGCTCGTTGAAACCATATATGAATTGTGTATTTGAATAGAAATGAACATAATGAATAAGTAAAGAGAAATGAGAACCATTCAGGAATGATTATGGTTTTCTCCGAAATAGAGAAATGAAATTATTTGGAAATTAATCTAGGTTTCCAAAAATTGAAATGGAAATGAAAATTAAAATGGAAATGATCCATTCGTAATCCTATATGGATTACTTAAAAAATGATTGGAAGAATAAGTTTATGTTTTTGGACTATTTTGAAGCACGAAAATGAAAATAAATAATTTGATTATAGTGAATGTGTTGAGTTGTAAAACATTAAACATATTTTCTCGAAATTTTACCAGGGAAAAGTCTTCAAATTTTTATAAGGGGTAAAATCGTCAAAATTTTGATGGGGTAAAATACACATGAGAAAATTGTTTTATATATAAATATTAAAGTTTATTTTAGGAAATAGAAAAATTGAATTATGTTTGATCACAATATAGAGTACTGGGACCAAAAGGCCCAGGAAGTACTCTTAATTGGACCCAATGTGAGAGAGACCCAAAAACCCTTATGGACATGAAGGGGTTGGCAACCCTAGTAGGAATACTAGGTTGTGTTGTCCTTCCTAGTCCTATTTTAAGTAGAATGTTTTTCTATTTGAAATAAACCACTACAACTTAACAAGGGTTCTACTTTTTCTTTCTATAAATAGATGGCACCGGTAGAGCTATTAATACAACTATGAAAGAATGTTATTCTGCGGAAAAATAGAGAGAATTTATTCTAAACTATTACATATAGTTATAAGGAATAACAATTCTACATAGAGAATTTTCATTTTCACCCCAAAAGGAGATAAAACATTTTCTAGTTTTATGTTTCTATTCAATTGGATCAGGCCCACACTCGAAGTAGTTCGTGGTATGAGAATAGTGTAGAATATCATTTGGTTGAAAGCTGGGAATAATGAACGTCCACTAAGTTAAAAACACTGGTATGAATTCGATTAAGTTTGTTGCTATAAATGTAAAAAATTGGCTAGGTTTTGAAAATATTAATTTTTCGTTGTGTAAGAAAATCATTTTCAAATCGAAAATTTTCCAACACAGCCGATATCATTCCCTTTCTTATTTAACTTTGATGCTTGAACACCAAAGTGTCCATTCCACACGACATGGAGATTTGCACATCACTACTTGCATTCAGCATCCCCGTATGGTGGTGTCTTAACGGAATTCCAATTCCCTATTCTTCTACCCATGCCTCCTCACGATTTCTACCTTGATGCATGAACACCATAGTGTCCCCTTCACAAGGCCTGGAGCTTTGCACATCACGGTTTGCATAAGCAACACTATATGGCGGTATACATAATCACACTTTCACAACCTGAACTTAATCTAACCCAATGATATTTCCCTTCCATACTCTACAAAATATGTAAACACGCATTAGATGCAATTCATAAACATTTTATCACGGAGTACACTACTTTTTATACATATTGCCACACTTGAAGATACTCATAAACCTACTCATCCATTCATAACAAGTATTTGCAATCATAAGAGATCATACATAATTCTAGAAATGGAGTACTTAAACTCACCTTACTTTCTTATCCTTAACAACTTAGCCTGTCTAAACGTCAGAGCCTTCTTTGTCCTTCCAGCTAAGGATGACAACCATTTATCGGTTAAACTAAAGATGTTAAACCCTTAAAACCCAGAATCCATAATTATTCAGAAGATTTTAAGATTTCTTATTCTACTTATCTCTTCAATCCACAAGAACTTACTAGTTCCTCAATTTCTCTACTACCAGACTTTAATTCACATGACTGCTGCGACATGCAGAGCTTCCTGGAGTTATATCATATTCTTCTTCAGAGCGACTAAAGAAGATGATGCTATAGAGAGGAAAATTTGTAAATAAAATTAAAAAGAATTTCATTTCCACACACACCTATATATATACTCCATTAGAATGGTCTCCACAGACCAATACCACCAATCAATCCTAATAATTTTGTCTCGTACTATAGAACCGATCGGTTCCAATCTAACTAAACTAGGATTGAAATCTATCATTATCAATCAACTACTTAAGTTTCTAAATATCTCATTAGAGGCCACAAATTTTTATTTCTTGACAGTCGGCTCCCCAACTCTTCTTTTAGTTCGAGTCCTTAAGAGATCCAGGTGTGACAACTCTCCCACCCTTAAAGAAAATTTCATCTTCAAAATTTCCTTTCTTACCTAAATTTTCGAGGCGTGTTCCAAATTGGTTTCCCCTTTTCTTATATATTTCCTTGCATACCTAGAGGTAGACACCTCCACCATTGCCAATTATCTTAGCACTAATATGACATGAATTTACCTAACAGTTACAAGTTCATTTTGAGCTTATTCCTCTCAAAGAGGGTTTTATCCTTACTAACTATATGGGGTGGATAATTGCTCAAGGATTTTTCTATAGCTACTCTGGTAGATCCTTAGGTTGGTATACATAATTTGTCGAGCATTTCCAGTTTTCTAGTTCATAAAAGGTTTAAGAAAAACCCTTCCAGTAGCAAACATGTGTCAACCACTGATGAGTGACCTGAGCCATTTCTGGATGTTTGATATTTAACTTCTTACAAATGTTTGGTCAATTAAAATTGTATTATATAGAGAAAAGGGATTCCTTTTTCTGGATTTTAGGTTTCTCTTCAACTTTCCTTATCGATTTGGCTCTTCTTGAAAACCCTTGATTGTCTCTCTTCCCTTCCTCCTTTTCCGCTCCCACAGTTTCCTTCTTTTGAGCTTATCACTCTAAGGCATAACCCACCTTTCGAGTGACTTTTCCTTAATCTTGTTCATCTTCTACAACCTACTACAATGATTGGAATCGGATGGGTCAAGCTAGAAATAGGCCCTCTTGAACACGCGTGCACGGGTCATCCAACCAAAGAGCCAAAACGCCCGTTTAATCTCTAGTTTACAAATGTAAGACTACTCGCGATGACATATTCAATCATTTATTGTCCTGCAAATCAAATTGCCTAATTTTGCATATTATTTTGAAATTGTGGAAGGAGATTGCGAATTGAGTGGCTTTCGTGATGGGTTTATTCTCCCACAATACTTATTGGAGGCAAGCTTCCATCTCCCTTTACATCGTTTCTTTTGTAGGGTATTAAACATCTATGCGATTGCATATGGGCAGCTTAATGGTCCTTACTGGTGGACTCTAGTAGGTTACTTCATTGGTTGTAGTAAACACTTTAAGCCTCCATTCCTTGGTATATTTTAGCGTTTTGCCAACTAGAGGTCATTACCTAGGGGATCTAAGCTGAAATAGTCTACTTTCCCACTCGTGAAGGCTACGAGTCTATAATTCAAAATCCCTCTTCAATTTTCCACTCAAACCTTCATAAGTTCATACATGTGAGAAAGAAGCTTGAAGGCAACTTGGCTTCTGTATGAGGTGGTCCATCCCTTACGAGTTTGTTTTTCTTCAGTGACAACCAATCATATTTGAGCTCTCTAGGTCACAGTATGACTACTTAAGGTTAGGGCTTCCTCTAAAGTTGGAAAACTCCAAGCAGTAAGGAACATTTTTCATAATTTTTAGAACAACAAAGTCATAATAGCTTTAGATCAGCGGATTTGACATCAGGAGCGGAACCTCAAAGAGTCAAGCCTGTTAGTGAAGCATAGCCTTATGGGGCCTCTAATGAGTTAGCCCAGTCCTTAGTGAGGAGAAGAACGGATCCTTGCATCCACTTAAGTATTCCTTTTTTATGCTTATCTCCCTCAACACTTGGACTTGAGGGTGTTATTTCTAGCGAGACCCATACTAATCCTGCTACTGACTCCTAATTTTTCATTTAAGGTTATTTCTCTCCCCTTAACTCTTTCTAGCATCCTCCTCATATAGACGTGGAGGCACTTATGGAAAGTACACAAAAAGCTACGGTAGCAGTTAACATTCAGATTCAGGTAGTTAGTTGCAATCGTAAGAGGCAAAGGCTAAAAGAAAAGTCCTCCAATGTCGGGGAAAAGAGTGAAGCTAGTTTGGTCCATCATAGACCTAGTAAAGAGCCCTCGATCCTAGAGAGGAAATCCCTCGTCTCTCCCCCGGCCATCTCCATTCCTCCCACCAATCCAGAAGGTAATGCAACCCTATCCCTATATCAATCGGTATCTGTACCTGGAGTTCTAGTCTAAGTTACTACTAGTTCCACCCAGCATACTTCCTCATTTGGCACCATCGATTATACCATTTCTTCTGGTGAGTTACAAACCTTCTTTGCATAAAGAAAGCACGTTGGTAAAGATTATTACCCCTTTTTCCCACCCGTAATCAAGAAAAAAAAAGATAGGAACTTGCCTCCAGAGTTATAAGGAATTTGCCTACCCATCTTCTTCCTCTGATGGTATTTACAAGCCTACCATTGTTGAGCTGGTGAATTCTTTTTCTATAATAGTTGTGGAGTTGGAAATTATGAGTTGCACTCTCCAACAAGCCTACAGAAAGGATGAGGCTAACCAGGCTAATTCTAAGAAAACCATCCATTCGGGAAAACAATCACTCTCTTAACTTCGCATACCCTATGATTCCCTTGTTCTTTAAAATTACAAATTGCTCAATTCGTCTCCATATAGGAAGAAAAATACCAAGCATCAGTGGCGTGAGAAAAAGAGTTAGACAGAAAGGTCTACTATCTAGAGACCTTGGAGAAACAACACCTTTTCGATAAAGAGCAAATAAAAAAGAAGAGCAACGAGGCCTTGGAAAAATTTGTAGAAGATACCAAAAAAGGTATTGAGGTACATTTCTCAGTTTTAAGGTCCAACATGATACTACCTTTACAAGTAGTTCATGAATCCCTTTGATAAATGCTACATGAATTTCAAACAGCTAAATCTCAAAGGGGTTGTATGGAGGGAATTTTAGAAGAAATAGGAAGAGCTTGGAGAACTCTTCTATGATCATGATTTAGACACATACAACTTAGACTCATTGGATGATACCGCCTTAGAAAATGGAACCTCCAATGATGCCTCCACCACTTCTGCCAAAACGAAAACTAAAGTTTAGAAGGAGGAAAGCACAAAGGGCACGATTGACCCTCCGACTACGGATAATGCTTAATCTTTTCTTGTATTTTTGAAAATTTTCCATAGTAATGAAAACTTCCTCCTTTTTCCTTCCTTCTATAATTAATCAATATACTTATCACCAATCTAACAACAACTCGCCAAGCTACAGTTTTTCTTATCACACTTATTATCTTATAACAACTTTGAAGGAACTAACCAAAGCTACTGTAACAAGTATATAGGGCTTACTCCACAAGTCCATTTATATTGAGGATCAATTAAACCAAATCTCTGATACCACTCAATTTTTAACACCTTATACCCAATCCAATAGTCGAGTCTGGGTACCAATTGCTATACTAACCCAAATGGCTTAATCAAAACTTCTGTTTCTGATTTTATTACATACTTTATCAACTTAAATTTTGAAAATCTAACTACTATTAAAACTCATACAAATTTGGTGAATAATTATTAGAGCTTGGTTCCAACATTTATTTACAATTTTTAGATTAAGACTCAAAAACGAAAATAATCAACTTTAACCTTGAGGCAACGCCTCTACGGATGCCCTTCTATATACATGAATAGATCCCGTGCACCAGTTGACTATAGTGGAGTCTAGCTTAGTCCCTTTTGATGCCTAAGTCTTGATCTAGCCTGTATTCAAGCAACAATTTTATAAGTTCAGGAGAACATAGCTAGATCTGCACCAAACTCTATGTAACATTACATGAATCTTTAAGAAACTAAAGTGTCTGGCTCATACATTAACTTCTTGATTTTCTTAGGAGAACTTTGTTAACTCAGTTGGTAATACGAGCACCTAATTCATTCTAAGCTATTCATTGGCCGATATGACCCATGATCTGGCCATAACCATGACTTCTCATTAGGGTCCCACCCCATTTACCATTGATGCACATCCCTAATACTCATATTCATTACTCCTATCTAGCGACGCTTGGCGTTTACCCAAGCATGTGTCGTAACTATGATTCTTTACCAGAATGCAACCTCTTCCTAATATCCTCATTTCCTTAGAGAAATAGCGACCGCAAAGCAGCACCATAGTATCCACTCTTTCAACCCATCCCTCTTAGATGGTTCATTTGACATGTGGTGCCTGACCTAATATCTCCTACACAGGTATTATGTGAAGGTTTCCACCTTTGGTGGTGTAACAACCCGATTTAGACCCTAATCGGAATGGTGGTTTCAGGACCAAGAATCTGAGTCAAAAGAATATTTAAAATTTTTTTCTGTGTTTATTTTGTGTGAATTTATATCTGTGAAATTTTCGTGATTTAATTTTGTCGTTTGAGTGTCCGATTAAATAAAATGACTTAATCACGTAAAATAAAAATTAGGTGTTAACTTGTATAAGGGCCGATTTATAAATGTTTTTCTAATTTGGGGTATTTATGTTGAAATTATTCCATTAACATGATGTTTGGACGGTAATGGACATATTTTATATAATTTTATTATTATTTCATTAAGGTTAATTAGGTAAATTAGTAATAAGTTAATATATATGTTAATATATCATAAAATAAGCCATAATCAATTATTTTCTTTGTTCTTGCACCGAATATAAACAAAAGAAAAAGCAAGCACAAAAGCTAGGGTTCGACACTTTATAAAGCTCAATCAAGGTTTATTTTTGTTCGATTTTTAATAATTTTTACGTTTTTGAGATCGTTGCTTCGAGTACTACAAAACTGAAGCTTTAATTTTTTATTTTGATGAATATTTTGAGTTATGCCATTTTTGATAGCTTTTGATTTTTGTTGTTTGCTGATGAAATATGAAAGATATGTTTTAGATTAACATATTTTGTATTGGAGTTTTTGATGATTTTGAGTAATTAGGACTAAATTGCAAAAATAATAATTTGAGGGACTAAAATGTGAAATAAATGAAATATATAGGCTTGTATGAACACTAGTAATATTCGGCCAAACATGGGTACCTTGAAATTTTGAATATTTTGTGTTTTGTGCAATAGGGACTGAATTGTAAAAAGTGTAAATGTCATGGGTAAAATGGTAATTTTCCCATTTATGTGTTTTTGGACTAAATTGAATGAAAATATGTTTGAATGAGCTTTAATTTGAATATGTTTAGATCAAGAACCAAAGAAATCTGGTTTAGATCGGGGGAAAACGAAAGTTGTCGACTAGCTACCCTGTTCCGTTTTTGTATCGTCCGAGGTAAGTTTATAATAAAATAGACGAGTTTAATTGTAGTTTAATATTAAACTAGAAAGAAATGTATGAAATTATATACACTATGGCCAAATATGAATAAGCTTAGTTACGACATTCCGAGTTCGTTTCGACTGAGTTACGACGTCCGAAAGCCTCATATGAACCTTAGGAATAGTTAGGATACATATGTCATGACATAGGATCCCGATATATGTGTGTGAGTAAGACGATGGCATCGATATGTGATTCGGATATATGTGTACGAGTAAGACCCTGTCTGGGACAGTGGCATCGATATGTGATTACATGTAAGACCACATCTGAGACGTTGACATTGTACGATACATGTGTGATCATCCAAGTGTCCTACCCAATTTCAAATGGTTCATCTCGCATAGATAAGTGGGGAACAAATATGTAAAATTAGCTAAGTGATCAGGTATGAATTACTTTAGTATTTATTTGCAACAAGGTAAGTGAGTGTTATGATATTAGTTACAAGCATGTGTGACATGAATGAAAAGCATATGTGTAAATATGTCATGTGTATTCGGCCTTATGGGCAAGAAGTATGATCCTTGTTGGTGTGATTTTATTTTCGCATATATATATAATGATCTTGCATATTCAGTTACTTAGTTAATGTGTGTATATAAATTTTATCTTGATTTAAAAGCTTATTTATACAAAGGTATGTATATTAGGTTTTATATTGATAATTTGGCTTCGAAAATTGAACAATGATTTGATGACTTAATCTTGTGAACATTCGGCCAAGCTAATGGATAGATGTGTTTAGGTATATTATTATTGAAGTTAAAAGTTAAGAATAAGCTCGATATTGATATTCTAATTTGGTTGGTTAAAATAAGTTGATTATGTTATTGGTTTGTTTGTTTGCTTGTGACTTACTAAGCTTAAATAGCTCATTGTGTGTATATTTGTCTTTTTTTTATAGATTTTGGATTCGAGTTACAAGTTTGGGGATCGTCAGCAATGTCTATCACACTATCTATAGCTTCGGTATTTTAATATTCAAACTCAAATTATGGCATGTATAGGCTAGAGTGTGCTTTTGTAAGCTGGATTTTCGGTTATGTGTAATCTAAGCCATGAGAAAATGGCTAAGTTATTATATTAGAATTTGGTTATGTTAGTTAAGGTTTATATTAATTTTGGTTACTAAGTTGCATGCCATGAAGGTATAATATATGTGGTAAGCACTATATGTTTGGGAATGGCTTGCTGATTATGTTTGAACTTGGTATGGTAAAATCATAGTCAAAATATTTAATGAGCATGTTCATTAGTAATTGATGATGAAAGTTTTGGAATATGTATATGATTTCAATTAGAAGATTCGGCTATGAAGGAATAATAGTACAATATGCATTTGGTATGTTAATTAGTTGAGATGGAAAAATATGCAATGCATATGTTTCATGAATATTTGGTCGATTGTTTAGTAAGTTTTCAATGCTAAGTGTGATCGTTATTTTTTTAGGGTAAACTGCTTATCATGTACATGTGCATTAATATTATGTTCGGCCAAGGTACAATGTACCAAATCAACATATGTAACTACGTATTAAATTATGTAATATGATTGTATGCTTAAATGTAGTTTTTAAGAATTTGCTGTTAAAGTTAGACCATGAGTGACATTAAGTGATCAATAATTTAAGATGTCTGAACATTAACTATTACCTTTTTGTTGAATACGAAATTTTGGACACATTAACTAGTATATTTAATCGGTGTATTTCTTGATGGTGTGTGCATGAAATGGTTAAAATTCACTAAGGCCAATTGCGTGTAATTTAATGACTAAAGTAGGTATGTGTAGTTTTCTTTTAATAATTAATACTCTAAATGAATTATATGGAAATATGTGAATAATATTGTGTGGTTGTTTCAATTTGTGGTAAAGTGTAAAACATGCAAAATTCAAATTGATTATTACTTAAGCCGTATATGCAATGATTTAAAATGTGTTTTGTGTTTTTTTTTTGGCTTATTGGGTTATAAGAATGTATATGTAATTTTGGTGGCTATATGTATAATTACATAGGTGGTAATGGAAGTATATTTAACCATGTTGGTATTTGATAAAGCTGTGTAATTAAATGTATTAATAAGTTGAAATTTGTTGTGATCTATATATTCTTGGTATAAATCGATGTATGTACTGAAAGGTGAGCTAATTATTTTTTATTTATAAATGAGTTTGACTTGAATGATTATATATATATATATGAATGCTTTGAAATTTTGTTTGACCAGTGATGCCTCGTAACCCAAATCTGGCGACGAATATGGGCTAGAGGTGTCACATTTATTAGTATCAAAGCTACGGTTTAGTCGGTTCTAGGACTAACGTAGCGTGTGTGAGTCTTGCTATACATGCCATATTATATACTACGATAGTGTGATGACTTCTGATGAGTGATATTCATAATAGGTTTTAAAGATTTATAAATGAAACGTTCTTGAGACTAACTTATTATCACGATTAAGGCAAGTGTACCTATCGAACAGTAGTATAGTTCAGCAAGACTAGATTGTCGAACCCAAAGGAACTACGAGTACTAGTATGTACTTCATTTTTATTATCTAGCCTAAAAATTAAGAGGTTTGGATATCTAAACTAATTACTAACTAAGAATGGACAGAAAGAAAACTCCGAAAAATACTTTTGGGAAAATTCAATTGATTGAGACAATACCTAAAGAAAATCCACCTAGACTTCACTTGTTATTTGACTCTAAATCAGACGATTTGTTCATTTGACTTGATCCGTAGAAATCCCTAATTTATATTATTATCTCTCTCGAGACTAATAACATCTAACCCTAGGTTGAATAATTGAAATCTTTTTCTAATTAACACCCTAGAGTTGCATTAACTAGATCTATGGATTCCCTTATTAGGTTTCACCCTAATCTGGCAAAATCTTGTCACCCTATCTCTAGGCGCGCAATCAACTCCGCTTAATTATGACAATGTTACTCTTAGACAGGGTCTATTCCTCCTCTAAATAAGAGCGTTAACTTGAATCAATATCCTAGAATATTAAAACAAGAATTAAGAACACATAATTAAGAAAAGTCAAATATTTATCATACAATTTAGATAATAATAACAAGATCTGTCTTAGCTTTCATTCCCTTTAGGTATTTAGGGGGTTTAGTTCATATTTATGAAGAAAACATCTCAAAAGCATAAAGATAACAAAACATAAGAAAACCCAAAACTCTTGAAGGAACTTGAAGGGAGATCTCCAGTCTTGATGATGAATCCGGCTCTTGAGATGGATCAATAGACTATCCTTGAGTAATTCCTTACTTCCTACTCTGTGTCCTCCCGTCTAAATGCCTCATTAGGTGTTTAAATAGGCTTTGGAATGCCTAAGAGCCCTCAAAATTGACCTTTTCCGAATTGGACTAAACTTGGGCCCAGTAGGGACACGCCTGTACGATTACTTAAGGCCGTAGTCAAGGCTGTTAAATGGACACGGGTGTGTGATCTACCCATGTAAATTGTGCTTCAACCTTGTGAAAGGGACGTGTCTGTGTAGTCAACCCGTGTGAAGAGGTTTGGGCCGTGCCAGGGCCTATTAAAGTCTACCCGTATGGTGAACTCTAGGCTGTGCTGATTTCCCACGTTAGCCTATTTTCTCCGTTTTTGTCCCTTTTCTCGGTCCTTTTGCCCTCCTATGCTCAACTAAGTATAAACACATGAAATTAAAAGAGTAGGAGCATCAAATTCACAAAATCTAATGAGAAATCATCCATAAAATGTGTTAAGCATGGGGTAAAAATATGTATAAATTACGGTTTATCGAATACCCCCACACTTAAGCATTTGCTTGTCCTCAAGAAAAACCTTCAACTTACAATCAAAATAAATTCTTCTTAACTTATAATTCCTATTAATAATATCTCAAAATAATCCACAAGTAATCATACATTGAGAATTTGACTGAAAGAACATCAAAGTTTCAAACATTCCAAGTTGAGTATTTTATCATGAAAGCATAGGTGTCTCCCCTCATCTAAGTAATTACCTTCTACTCAAAATATCACAAAGTTTCACATCCTCACTAAAGATTCACTCAAATCACTCGAGGTGTTTAAGGACAATACATGAAGCACTCAATAGTCAATAATGAAAAGTCATTACCATAGGCTTGCATGAAATTCAAATCTCCACCATTATATATCGATATGAACATCAATCAAAAGGTCTTTTAAGGGTTGTAACGTGGCTTTGGTTAGGGTGTGTGGTCACAAGCTGAAAGAAAAGGTTAGAATCGAGATTGAATTGAAAAATTGCCTAACTAGAAAAAGTAATTAAACATCAATTGAGTACAAGTAAGCTTCTTCTTAGAAGATGGAATTTAGATACTGCGGCTCAACAATACTGAATTACTACTAATATGTAAGTATGAATTTTTTTTAAAACAAGTCAAAATACAAAATAGAATAAAACATAGCTAAGCAACTATTCCAACTCATATCTCGACAAAATAGGTATCAAATTAATTTAGGGGATTTCAAACAATATTGAGTTATGGGTTAATATTAGGGGTAAATCAATGAATGATTTGTTAGGCTCAAAGGGGTTCACTAAGGGTTAATTGTGAAGGTAGGCTTTTATGGAGTGAGTGGGTTAAACCTAAGTGCCTTTATCATCTTGACATATCAAATCAAATGGTGTGGTCTTGACATTCATAATCAAGCAAGTTCTAGAATAATAAATCAAGATTGACGCACTCAAAGCAACAATAAAAGTGAGCATGAAAGAAATAATAGATGCTCTAAAGGCTCAAAATCTCACAAAAATTATGGCTTTTTGATGTTTAAACTTGTGAATTTCAACTCAGGATAATACCTAAACTTGGGAGAAACAACCTATAAAATTTTAAATTTAAAAGTCAACTTATCATGGTTGATTCTCTAATATCTTAAAGTTTAAACAATCAATGCATGAATGCCTAAGTTTTAATTCAAGACATATCAACAAAAATCATAAAGTAATCAAAATTCATTCTAATCATGGCATGAGAAGATCACATGAGAATAAGATAAAATTCAGGGATTTCTAATGATGTTATGAAAGAGCCCCACACTTAAGATGTACATTGCCCTTAATGTACAAAGAGAGATATATTGACAAAGATAGATATATAATCAAAAGATAGGGAGAGAAGTGAAACTTCCAGAATATGCATGGACTCCTTGAATTGGAGTCATGGAGAATGAATGGCGAAAGCAATGATAAGGGTGAAGGAGGATACTCCAGTAGTGGTAGAGGTTGGGTTCCACAAATGCTGCGCCAAAAGAATATTATATCTCAAGTTGACTATGGTCGTGGTCGAGCAGGTCATGGCAGTTGTGGAGAACCTTTCCCAGTGGAGTTTCAAGTTCTTGAGTAATACTGAGCTTTGGAGCTCTTTATAACTGTGATAAAATCAGGAACTTTTTTAGGAAATATATAAGGAAGAATAATTACTCGTAATGAAATAGCTGAAATTAAAAATTGTAAAATAATAATTACAAAACCTAATAAAAATAAGCTTAAAGAAAAATAAAAAGTAGTCTTAAAATAGAATAAAAGTAAAAACATAAAATAATAAATAAAAGTTTTTAAACATCTTCATCACTAGATGGTTCGCGAGGTGGGGGTGGTGATGAGATGTGGAAGTGTTGTCAAATTTGCTGTAGAGTAGCGTCAATGTTATCGAAGCGCTGAAAATACTGTTGCTCGAATCGAGTAAGGCGCTCAGAGATGTCAGCGTATGAAGCCGTCGCATGAACTGGATGATGAGAAGGTTGTGGCTAAGACGGTGGGTCCTCGTGACGTGGAGGGACATTATCAGGAATATTCTCTGGGTCCTCGTCCTTGGTGGACTGGGCGAGGCGGTACTGAGGAGGGTATGTGCCACGTTGTTTCTCGATCATCGTCATACTTAGCATGCTCGAGATGCCCTGTGGGGACATCTGACCGATGAGAGTGAGGGAGGATGATTGGGCTGCTGTGTTGAGGAGCCCAAAGTGCTGAGCCAATTGAGTCACATAGGGCCCGATAGAGATGACCCCTCTCCTGTGCCGTTCCGTCTGGTGGCGAATGGCGAAGGCAATAAAGTAGGCAAGGTCGATGATGTGCCCGTTCGCCATACTCCATAAGAAATAGGCGTCGTGGGTGGTGATGACGCCAGTGCTCTCTCTTCTCCCTATCAGAGTGTGAGCCAAGATGTCGTGTAGATACCTCAAGGAATGAGGGAGAGCTGATGCCTTGGAGTGGCTAGGATCCTAGGTGGCTGAGGTAGGGATGAGGTCCCTCTAACATTTCGAGGGGGAGCAGTGGATGTGGAGGTGGAGGGTGTCGAGGTCATTGTTGTCCATAAACTCCTCTGTGTACAACCATAGTGCAATCCCGAACTCGGGTATGCTCAACTGGCATACTAGACCACCGAGGCAGAACTGGACTGTTCCAGGGTCAACGAATTTGGTCATGACAATCTGAAGATGGAACGTTGAGCAGAGTTCCATTGTAAACTCGAGATATGTCGGCTCGATGATCTCAAAGAAGAGCCCCTACGAGCCAGTCGTTAGGAGGGCTCAAACCGTGTCAGCCAATTGAATCTGCTCGAGTGCTGTCCAGCCAATGCAGCGGCCCACACCTAGGGGTCGGGCCTATAATATCTGATATAATTCCTCATGGGGTCCCAAGGGAACCTGGAGGAATGGGTGCCTAATCTCCGTGGTAGGACCCGAAGATGACACTGCTCCTTTCCTCTTTTTCGAGGCGGGAACAGTGGTCTTCTTACCACGTGAGGACGACATTGTACCTAAATTGAAAAATCGAAGTTCAATCAATATGCCCCAAGAATAGTATGGAAAATCAAGGCTAAATATGAATATTTTATGAGATTTACGTACGAGATGATAAAAACTAAAACCACTAAATATATTAAGTTAGAGGATTATGAAAATAATGAATGAATGCATGTGAGTAGGCATAAATTTCATGGAAACAAGGAAAAATAGAAGAGTATAGCATAATGGAGTAACTAAAATGACAAAAAAAATTTATTAAAAAAAATTAATATTTTACTATTCTAACTATGAATATTCAAAAATAGTTCAATATAGTAAAGGAATCATGAAATAAGCAACATATTTAGAGAAAATAGAGAGAAAAGAGTAAACAAACACAAAAAGAAAGAACTTGGGGCATCGAAATCGGTGTTGTAGGCGGCGCACGGGCGTGGGGGTAGGGCGTCTGGAGTTGCAGTGGCTAGGTTTATGGATTTTTGGGGAGGGAGATGATGAATAGTGAGGGGTTTATATAGATTTTGGGGCACACGGCCATGGGACATGCTCGTGTTGTAACACCCCTAAGTTCTTCAAGGTTTATATAGATTTTTCGAAATTTCTTCGATGATTGCTGAAAAGACTTTCCTGAAGATCTTTTACGAAATTCTCCAGCTCCAAAATCAGCTTTTCTTTTCTCTTTACTAAATTCTTCGGCCTTGCAGGCTTACTCAACAAGTACTACGAACTCTCGTAATTCAAGAATGCCAACAAACATTTTTATATCTTCATTCAGCCCGTCTTCAAAACGTTTACACATAATAGCCTCGGACGATACACATTCCCGAGCATATCTACTAAGTCTGACAAACTTTCGTTCATAATAAGTAACGGACATGGAACCCTATTTAAGCTCAAGAAATTCTTTTCGTTTCTTATCGATGAACCTCTGACTGATATATTATTTTCGGAACTCAGCCTGAAGGAATTCCCACATCACTCGTTCTTTGGGCACAACAGAAACCAATGTATTCCACCAATAATAGGCAGAATCACGTAGCAGAGATATGGCACATTTTAGGCATTCATCAGGTGTGCAAGACAGTTCATCAAACACTCGGATAGTGCTATCCAACCAAAATTCAGCTTGCTCAGCATCATCATTATCTGTATCCTTAAATTCAGTAGCCCCGTGCTTTCGGATTCTGTCAACCGGGGGCTTATTTAACCTTGTCTGATCAATTACTGGAGGCATCGTAGGTGCAGAGGGTGTATTATTCGGGAGTGGGGGTTGTGGAACAGCCGTATTAGTTCGAATGTATTGGTTGAACCAATCATTCATCACACTACAAAAAGCCTGTCTAGCCTCATCGTTCTGATTGCTTGTGATAGGTTGAGAGTCCACCGACGCTGTCCCATGCACGGGAGCAGGCGCTACACTCTCAACATCATCAGCTATCGCTCGATTAGGATCAGAATCCATTACTATATGAAAACACATTTTTAATTGTCAGAATTCATCATACTATCGTATTAATACTATATGGCATGTATAGCTAGACTCAAACACTCTACAATAGTCCTAGAATCGACTAAACTGTAGCTCTGATACCAATAAAATGTAACACCCTTAGCCCCAAGTCCGATCGCCGGTTTAGGCTATGAGGTATTACTGAGCTGAACATTTAATTTCATTCACATAATCTATCAACTAAACAGAAATTGAGCTGAACACATACTGATCTTTGAGTTATATATATGTCATTTTCACATGGCCAAAATATTTACAATTACAAAAAATAACTGTCACCGGCCTAACCTATACATGCCATATCAAGGCCAAAATATTACTGTACCAAAAAGGGTTGATAGTATGATGAACTGCTGATGATCCCCGAGTCGGTAGCCAATATCGACAATCTAAAAAAAAGAACAAAGAACTAAAGAACATAGTAAGCTTTAGAGGCTTAGTAAGTTTTAAGCATTTCAACAATTACAGCATGTCATTTAAAACGAACAACAAATATTACAAAACTTGTATTCAAATTACAATCATTAGGCCGAATATACACAAGTTTACCATATATAAAGACTATTGGCCGAATATATATAAATACACAAAGAAATTTTCAGCACATGCTTCACTTTACTTCATGGCTCAAATAACTGATTTAATTCACATATTTTCATATAATGACAGACATCGACTGAATAGGTCATTCTCTTATAAATAGATATAATAATTTTCCACACAATTATATCATTATTTGATTCTAATCACTCACCTAGAAATCAATTCACATATGAGTACATAATACGTATCTGGACATTATCATATATCATACATAATCAATAATAGTTTGCTTTGAACATTCGAATTTGTAATCTCTCTCGAATCTCTGGCGTTAAGTCTGCTAGGTTTACAAACCCGAATCCAGTCGCTAACACAAACTCTGTGGGACTTTAAGCCCGGATATAGTACCAGCACTAAGCCTGCGGGACTTAACCCGGATATATATATTACTAGCACGAAACCTGCGAGATTTAACCCGAATACATATTACCAGCATGAAGCCTACGGGATTTAACCTGGATACATATTACCATATATTGACTACTAAGCATATTTATTCACATGATAACTCGGCTCACATAACATATCACATTTGTACTTCATTTGAATATAAGCACACAAAGAAAACACACCTTCAATATAACATAGGTTCAGCACTTCTACACAAGAACACATAACCATTTATCTGTCTCAGCCTAACTCCTACTATCCATTCGGTTATATGCCATATACTCAATCTATTTATCATACTTATTTCATTATATCAATTATCTAATAACTGTAATTACTCAAAACTTACCTCGAATATTTTTGAACAGTTACGGATAGGCTATCAATTGCTTTCTCCTTTCCCCTATCGGATCTAGTTCCTCTTTGCTCTTGAGCTTGATTCAAACAAATGAATTTGTTTTAATCATTTCGAACATTAAAGGAAATTTTAAAGCACCTAACCCTAATACTCAATAATGAAACCAAACCATATACCTAATTATTTTATCACATCACCTTAAGCACACATATTAACTATCATACACCCATTTCACATACCAAGTTACAATGAATAGAAATACATACACACCAATAATTTAATTACCCATTTCGATCTTATAGGGCAACTTTAATACATCATGTTTATACAATTTGCCATACACGTACCACATTTTTAACAAACCGAAAATTCTCTTACATATTATCCATTATAATCATTTCATAGATATAAAACATAGCAGAAAAATCCTTAGCATAAATGCATATAATAACACCCAAATCATCAACTATTTTAACGCACATAACACATAAGGTTAACTAAAACTCCTTTCAATTATAAGATATTAACCCTCCTAAGCTCATACCATGACCATACCTAACTGAATTCAAGTAAAGGATTAATCACAACCACGTATACACCAATATATAGTTATAGCATGCTTTAATATTTTATATATCCCATTCGGCCCTAACCACTCAAACTTAGCCTTCATATACAAATTCCATCTTATGATCAATTGTAGCAAATTACACATAGGTTACGTTATTGCCAAACAATGACCGATTATGCAAATCAAATAATTAGGTTACTTAACACCTAACTCACATAGCCAAAGTACATATAACCTTAATGTCCAAATATGAATACCACCCAAAATTTTTATGACTTAACCCTTAACCCCATTTTGCCGAATATTCATTAAATATTTAGTTCACATACACATACATAAATGACTTAAAAATTTCCTTTAACCAAACATACATTCGGCAATGGTCACAACGACTTAACAAGTCTTAGAAACATTCTTTAACATTTTAACTTCATCTTATTACCCCCAAAGACCGAATGCACACATATATATAAAGAAAAAAATATATAATAATGCCGAATGCCATTAACTAATAAAGCCACACACAACTTATATACAAAATTCATCCTTACATAGCCTATAGCTCATTCGGCCATTCATCGCTCAAACCTAACAAAGCTTCATATCAAACTCCTATGATCGAGCACACATATACTTACATTCCAATACACAAGATGATTTATTTATTATTCTTCATTCATCCAAACTACTTTCAAGCACCTTAAACTTGAAGATAACCATGTAACCCTTTCATTATCTACCATGGCCGAGAGCTTAAATCCTTCCCAAAATAAAAATTTTAATATGGGTTGAATAAAGAACTTGGTAACTAACTTAAAATTAACAAAAATTTTTAAGAATTAATAAGAAGTCTTACCTTGATTCAAGCCTAAGGTAACTGAATGGAGTTTTCTCCCCTTTCCTCTCTTACAATTCGGCCAAAAAGAAGAACAAGTTGAAGCTTTGTTTTCATCACCAATTTTTTTCTTATTTTCATTTTATTTCTCTTTATTATAAGGTATATAGCCCTTTTAACTAATGAATAATTTATATATATTTAATATAAAGACATCATCATAGCCGGCCACTATTATCAAAATGGGATATTTAACATGCAAGTCCCATCTTTTTATATCATGCATTAATAGACCACTTTTAAAATTGGTTATCACATTTCACAATTGTCTCACATAAGTCCTATTTAATAATTTTCACATTCAAATGACAAAATTAAAGTATGAAACTTTCACACATGTATGTTCACATACAATAAGCATAAAATATAACGGTTAATTATTATTATTATTATTATTTTATGACTCGGTTTTGTGGTCCCGAAACCACTTTCCGACTAGAGTCAAATTAGGGCTGTCACACGTGTGCCCTACTTTTTTGCCCCTGTGTTTCGCAAATTTTGAATTTAGGCACGTCTGACATTCGGCCTACGCCCGTGTTGCTTGGGCGTGTGGGTCACACGGTCGTGTCTTGCTTCGTTCACTTCTCCCATGCTCGTGTACATAGGTCCACGCTCGTGTTCGTTTTGACAGTGTCAACCACGGGTGGAGGGCACAGACACGTCGTACACTGGTGTTACATTCTCAGTTTCAACCATGGTTTCAAAGCACGGGCCTGTCTCATACCCGTGTTGTTTTGGCAGTTTTGCCCACGGCCATGTTGCACGGCCGTGGCAACTTATCGCATCCCGTGTTGGGGAAAAATCTTGCCTTATTTTCACACAGTCGTATCGCACGACCGTGTCTCCACCTATGGTGTGAGCATGGCCTAAGGCACGCTCGTGTGCCTGGTCGCGAGGATGGGAAAACCCTGTGTTTCAAGATTTAGTTAATAGGTTAGATGTGAAAAACTAGAATTTAAATAAGTCATTATTGTTAATGCTCGGGTTGCCTCCCGAGAAGCTCTTATTTATAGTCTTAAGTTGGACTTACCTCTCTTCTGCATGGTCAAGGTGGTGCGAGGAGTTTACACTCCTCATCCCTACTATCAACTTTATCAAAACAAGGTTTAAGACGAGTATTGTTTACCTTACAAGTACCAAATTTGGGATGAATTGCCTCGACTGTACCATATGGAAAAATACTGAGTACCGTAAGAGGATTTTCTTCATTAGGTTCAAAAGTGCTAATGCGAGGATCTGCTGTATCTAGTAGTACTTTGTCTCCAACCTTAAGTTGATTTGGTGAGGTATTGAGCTTGTCCTGGCTCGATTTCAGTTTATCGGCTGTTCTCAGTTTCTGTGTCTGCCATTCATCTAACTCCTCGATTTGTAGCCTACGTTCTTCATAGATAGGTCCTTTGTTGTTGTTTGAACACGACTTATATACGTTTTTCGTAACTATTTCCTGCATAGAAGGTTTCACCACATGATCAGTACTACTAGATTGATTTATACAACCACCTTCAATTTTTGATGTGTTACTCGAATTACGAGCTTGAAGGGTGATTGTTTTGTCTCCCACACGAAGTGTGAGTTCACCTGTGCCAACATCAATAATGGTTCTAGCAGTCGCTAAAAAGGGCCATACTAAAATTAAAGGTGCGTTACTATCCTCTTCCATGTCTAGAACAACAAAGTCTACTGGGTATATAAATTTATCGATCTTAACATGAACATCTTCAATAATAACCCTAGTAAATCTAATGGTTTTATCAGCCAATTGAATGCTCATCCTAGTTTGTTTGGGTTTCCCAAGACGTAGCTGTTTAAACATTTTATAAGGCATAACATTAATGCTTGCCCCTAAGTCAGCCAATGCATTATGAACATCTAAACTACCAATTAAACAAGGAATCATAAAACTCCCTGGATCTTTCAATTTGTTGGGTAGCTTATTCTGTAATATGGCTAAGCAAACTGCATTCAATTCCACATGCGACGCCTCATCCAACTTTTGTTTATTTGATAAAAGCTCCTTTTAAACTTGACTGCGTTTTGCATCTACGATAGGGCTTCAATAAACGGTAAGTTAATATGTAGTTTCTTTAAAAGTTTAAGAAATTTACCAAATTATTCGTCTGATCGGTCTTTCCTTGTCGCATTGGGGTATGGCACACGAGGTTCATATTCTGTATTCATCGACTTTGGGTCATTGTGGCCTACCTCATTCTTACCTTTGCTTACCACCATTTCTGGCCTTGGTTTTGCAACTAACCCTTCCTCATCTTGAATTGCAATCGCGTTGAGTTGCTCCCTCGGGCTAGATCCAGTGTTGCTTGGCAGACTACCTTGTGGTCGTTCAGAAATCAACTTGGAGAGCTATCCAATCTGGGTTTCGAGCCCCTGGATTGATGCTTGTTGATTTCTGAGTGCTGTCTCGGTATTCTAAAAACAACTTTCTGACACTGAGATGAATTTTGTTAGCATCTCCTCAAGGTTCAACTTTTTCTCTTGTTGGTAGGGTGGTTGTTGGAAACCCAGAGAATGTTGTGGCCTTTGATTTCCTTGACCTCCCCATGAGAAATTGGGATGGTTCTTCCAACCTACATTATAAGTGTTACTATATGGGTTATTTTGGGGTCTAGAGTTATTGTTACCCATATATTGGACTTGTTCCTCCTTGATGCTAGGGTTGAAGGGTTGATATTCTGTGCATGCTCCTCCTCCATTTGAATCGCACTTCATCACTGGATGTACCTGAGTAGAACCACACAAACCGTCAATCTTTTTATTTAAGAGTTCTACTTGGTTAGATAGCATAGTAACCGCGTCGAGGTTGCAAACATTGGTTGCTTTCATCGGCTTTGTTCTCATAACTTGCCATTGACAGTTATTTAGTGACATCTCCTCAATAAATTCGTAAGCCGCCTCAGCTGTCTTATTATTAATAGTTCCTCCAACGGCTATATCAATCATCTGCCAAGTCGAAGGATTCAGGCCATTATGAACTGTTTGAACCTGTAGCCAAAGTGGTAACCCTGTAATGCCCCGTACCCGAGACCGTCGCCGGAGTCGAACACAAGGTGTTAACAGACTTAATTCATTACTTAAATAGCTCAAACAATTTATTTTTAAAATTTCAAGTCAAGCGAGCAATTTGCGTCACAGTCGCTTAAAAATTCATATCTCATGTTTCGAAACTTGAAATCCAATTCCTAAATTTTCCCTGAAACCAAACTCATATATATATTTACTAATGTTTTTATAGAATTTTTGGTCAAGCAAATTAGTACAGTTTATTAGTTAAAGTCTCCCCTGTTTCAGGGTTTGACTGCTTTGACCTCTGTATATTACGAATCAGATATCTCTCTGTACAGAATTTTAATGACTATGAAGTTTGTTTCTATTAAACCTAGACTCAATAAGGAATCTTTACATATAAAACATGACTTCTAATTATAGTTTTACAATTTATGATGAATTTTTAAATTCAGAACAAGGGATCCAGAAATCACTCTGGCCCTATTTCACAAAAATTCAAATATCTCATAAAATATAATTTATATACCTATTTTGTTCAATGCATATGAAAATAGACTAATTAAACTTCAATTTTATAACTTACTCATCATTTAATTCCATTTCTACTATTTTTAGTGATTTTTCAAATTTACATCACTGCTGCTGTCAGATTCTATTTTATGGCAAATTTCACTTTACTAAGGATTTTCATGGACTAAATAGCATTTTAAACATACATAACATCAAATATGACTTAGATTGGCCATTCCAATGGCTAATCATTTACAAACCCTTTTCTTACCAAACCATAGCCATATCATAAGATCAATTACACAAAGTGAGTGTTTTGCCATACATGCCAAATTCAAAATACACAAGCCATTTTACCAATTTAAGCCTTCGGATAGTGTGAACGAGTCTTCGACCTATCCCGATTCTCAAGCCGGCTTGTCAAAACTACAATGAAAGAAAAGGAGGGAGTAAGCACAAATGCTTAGTAAGTTCACCTGCAAATAGCAAGTAACATAACCACACAATCTCACATAAAACATCATTTGCATAAACAACACCAAGACATTCATGTTTCATTTACATTTAATATCTTTCTACGATTTCATCATACCAAGTTTTCAACCCGAGGGTTTAAGCACATACCTATCAAATTTTCTCATTTACCACACTTACCAACATGTCACCTTCGTTTTAGGCCTTCTTCTTATTCACGTAAGATTCACCTATTGAACACATCGGAATATAATTCGAATACGCGGATCTTATGCACATAAGAGCCATACCCGTAGCTAGACAAACTCAATAGCCTGCAGAACTTATGTAGCCAAGCTACCATGTAACCTGCCCATAAGTGAACTCGGACTCAACTCAACAAGCTCGGGTGTTTGCATCCATAAGTGAACTCAGACTCAACTCAACGAGCTCGGATGCCTAGTTACATCTCACGAACTCGGACTCAACTCAATAAGTTCGGAACTCAACCATCCTAGTGACATGTCACTTGTATTCTAATCTATTCCCAAGGTTCAAATGGGCGTTTTCCTGAATCACACATCTTTTCCGTCTTCCACGAAATATCGAAATCGATACTTCGGTGATAGTTCATACTCATCAAGTAATTCACATAATTACATATTATTCAACAATAACCACAAAGCATAATAGGCTTGATTATATTTTGAAATGTTGGATTTTGGTTTATGTATATATTAAACCATGCAAAAATGGCTAATATGCTATGAAAGTATGTGAAACTTTAGTTAAGTTTATATGTGTTATATGTATTGATAATGGTTGGTAAATTTGGATGTGGTTGATGAATCGGCCATGGTATATATTCATAAGTATGTTTGGTTGATTCGACTATGATTCATGCTAAGATAAAATATACATGTGAACTTGGTTGATATGTTTGGTTAATGTGTTACATGTGATTTAGCATCAATGGATATTTGGTTATGTCCGAACATGGTAAGAGTTTATTTTGATATATTTATTACATGGTATGTAAGTTTTGTGTTTGGATAAATATATTTGTATTTGGTTAGGTGATAAAATATGAATGATGGTTATGAACTAGTTGTGATTTGGTAATAATAATCTTGATTCGACATTTGTATAAGTATATAATGTTTTGATATGATATTTGTGTATATGATAAAATATATTTCTAATGTATTTGATTTGATGCGTAAATTATGGTTGGTACATATGTATATTAATTCATTTCCATGGAAGGTTATACACATATGAAATGATAGGGTAAAATGAAGAAAAGCTAACCTTGAACATAGTATGATTATTAAGTATGTTTATATTCGGGTAATGCATTTAAATAAATGACCAAATGAATAGTGAATTTTGTATTGGTAAAACAAAAAGGTAATATGAGTTTTTTGTGATGTATATATGTTCGGTTTGGTCAAAATGATATGATCATGTGTAATTGGTTTTGTGAGTAACTTATTGGTTTGGTTATATGAAATGTTTCATGCATGTAAAGTAATAGGTAAAATAAAAGTAGACATTGAATAAAACATTTGTATTTAGCATGTTTTATCTTTCAGTTAGTATATTGGAAATTGACCATATGAAAAGTAGTTCATTCTATAAGATAATCAAATGGTTATATGTGACTCTAATAAATTGTTTTGTGCTTTGTGTATTAATGATTCAAGATTTGTTAAACTAAAGTTTTAAATGTATGTTTTCGAATTTAATCTGAATGATTGTGTGAATGCATAAAAGTTGCATCTTTTTCGGTAATGCCTCGTAGCCGTATACGGGTTAGGGGTGTTACATTTGATTAGTATCAGAGCTACGATTTAGTCGATTCTAGGACTAACGTAGCGTGTGTGTATCTAGCTATACATGCCATATTATATACCGTGATAGTGTGATGACTTCTCCCATTTGAAAATGTGTTTTTGTATAGTAAATGGATCTCGACAGAACCGTATCTGATGATGTCAAGAGTATAGCGCCTGCTCCCGTGCAAGGGACAGCGCCGGTTGATTCTCGACTGACCTTGAGCAACCAAGAGGGAAAGACTAAGCAAGCCTTTTATCAAATGATGAACGACTGGTTTACTCACTATATCTGGACTAATCTGGCTGTACAACAACCTCCACCCCGATTAATCCTTCTCTGATACCTGCTATGCCCCAAGTGAGTGATCCGTTGAGATTACATAAGCCTCCTGTTGATAAAATCAGAAAACATGGGGCTGACGAATTTAGAGCTACTGATGATGATGATGCTGAGCAAGCTGAATTCTGGCTTGATAATACTATCCGCATGTTTGATAAGTTATCTTATACCCTAGATGAATGTCTAAAATGTGCTATATCTTTGTTACGAGATACTGCATATCACTGGTGGAATACACTCATATCGGTGGTTTTGAAAGAACGGGTGACCAGGGACTTCTTCCAGACTGAGTTCCGTAAGAAATGTATTAGCCAAAGATTTATTGACTAGAAAAGCAAAGAATGTTTGGAGTTGAAACAGGGTCGGGTGGCAGTGACAGAATATGAGCGAAAATTCGTCAAACTCAGTCGATATGCCGGAGAATGTGTTTCAATCGAAGCTATAATGTGTAAAAGATTCGAAGATGGGTTGGACGAAGACATTAAACTGCTAGTTGGTATACTTGAAATAAAAGAGTTTGTGTACTGGTCGAGCGTGTGATAGCCCTAAAGCGACCCTAGTAGGAAAGCGGTTTCGGGACCGCTAAACCAAGTCACCAAATTATTTGAATATGATATTTATTGTCTAAAATAAATGTGTGAAAATTTTAAGCTTCGATTTAGTAAATTGCATGTGAATTTAGTCAATAGGACTTATGTGTGACATTTTTGAAATGTGATAGATCAAAACATAAGGACCTATTAGTGCATGTTGAAAAAGGGGGACTTGCATGTCAATTTTTCCCCCCATCTAGTAGTGGCCGGCCATGACATTAGGATGGACAAAGGGTGATGGGCAAAACATGTCATAGACATGTTGTGTTGGTGCATCATGGGAGGAAACAATAAAATAAAGCTAGTAATAAAGAAATGGAAAAAAGAAAGAAGGTGTGTGATTGTTTCTCCCCCCTCCCCATTGCCGTGAATGTAAGAAAGAAAACAAAAAAAAGTGTCCATCTTTTTTTCATTTCTCTTGGCCGAATGTTCTAAGGAAGAAAGGAAACAAGTTGTGTTCTTTGGTTCTTCTTGGCTGGATTGAGAGGAGGAAGGAAGGAGTGAAGCAATCGGTCATCTTAGGTCGATATTAAGGTAAGGAAGTTGATACTAGTTCTTGAAATCCTAGTTGATTTTGAGTGAGATATCAAGTTATTGTTGGTAACCCATGTTGAAATTGTGATTTTGGAATAAGTAAGGTTTTTGGCTATGGAGATTAATAAGGGTGATGGTTGTGTTTCAAGCTAAATCTAGATGAAAAATGGTAGTTGCTTACATCTTGATGATTATGAGTTTCTTTCTTGGTTCTACCTTAGATCCATGAAGTATATTTTTATTTGGTGTTGTTGGAAGTATCGGCCATGGTATATCCATAAGTGTGATTTATGCTTATTGCATGGTAGGTAAGATTTATGTTTTGGATATATGTTTAAATTTGGTTATAATCAAATTTGTGATTCAGCTCTTGCACATATATATATATGATTGCACATGATGTATTGGTATGACCTATATATTATCTCAAGGTATATACTTACACATGATGGTGCTTCGGTTATGGATTAAATGATGGATGCATATTGAGTTATAATATGTAATGCATTAGTTAGTAAAATGTATGCCATTTATGTGTGGTATTAAGTATATAATCGGCCTCAACATAGACATGCATATTCGGCCATAGGAAGAAGATTGGTGTTGCATGTATTCGGTTAGAGGCAAGCATATTGATGCTTTTGTCTTGGCTTAGAAAATTCGGCCAATGGGGAATATTAGCTAAAATGTTGAGTTTGATTCATGATTCCATATATATATGTGACTCTAATGCCTAAAGTATATATGGGCTAAGTACCTTGAGGTTTTCTTTTGATGTTAGAATGAATTGTATTAAATTGCTTGATGTGATTAAAAATGCATATGACCATTGTGTAGTTGAGCTAGAAGGTGGCCATATGACCAATCAAACTCCTTGTCATATTCGGCCATAAGCTAGCATAATGAGACTTTAATAAGTTAAATTTGTTTGAGTTAGCTCAAGAGCTTAGAGGACCACAGTTGGATAAGGGAAAGGAAAAAGTTATCGAATAGCCGCTGAAAACGTTCGACCACATCCGAGGTAAGTTCTTGAGTAATAGAGCTTAAATTATGATTTGATTAGATCATGTTTTATGCAAATCAAAATCATGCTCTTTGTGTGTGGCTATTGAGCCGAAATTGCAAGAGTGATAAGTGTCTTGTGTTTGAGTTTTGCTAATGAAAATGAAATACGAATGTGTCATGATTTATTGTTAAATGTGCATGGCTATTCGAATGATGTTTGGGCTAAGTCCCGAAGGCTTTGTGCTAAGTGACCATATCCGGACTAAGATCCGAAGGCATTTGTGCGAGATACTAATTCCAGGCTAAGCCCGAAGGCATTGGTGCGAGTTACTAAATCTGGGTTAAGTCCCGAAGGCATTTGTGCGAGTTACTATAACCGGGCTATGTCCCGAAGGCATTTGAACGAGTAGCTATATCCGGTTAAATTCCGAAGGTACGTGATTTGGGAATGAATGATCTTGGTGTAAAAATTTCAGTTAATACGCTTGTAACATCCCAACATTGAGGTATGTTTCGTATGTGCTTTGAATTAGTTGAGCCCTTACAAATAAGTATTCGCTCAGTTGATAAATGAGCTACCGCCTTTGGCTAAGTTGATCTTTGTGTATGAATAAAAGGGTTGGTAATGTGAAGTAAGTATGATATTGAAAATTTGTGCATATGAAATTATCCGTTTAGCTACATGAATGCTATACTTTGGTTGTGTCTAAATTCTTTGCTCAAAACTTACTAAGCATTTAATGCTTACTCTGTTTCTTTGATTCTCTGTTTTATAGATTTTGGTTCTTCAGCTATCGGACTCGGGATTTTGAAGTCGAAGTCACCCACACTATCAAAGCTCCTTTTGGTATACTTTTGGTTGAACTTTGAAATGGCATGTATAGGACTACCCTTTTGTTGTTGGTCATATACCCTTCGGTTTTGTGTAAATTTGGATAGCCATGCGAAAATGGCTTAAATATACTTTGATCATAGCTTTATAATCGTTTTGTATGTTGTCCGTCGAGAGGTATGGAAATGTTGGTAACGGTTAGCCATGGGAATGGTTATTCATGATCATTTTTGGAATATGTATGACAAACTCTAGTTGATCCATGGAGGATCATGAAATAGGTAAAGTTTACCTTAAAAATAGATGGTGGCAGCAGTAGTGATGTGGATGTGAAAATTCACTAAAAATAGTAGGAATGGAATTAAATAGTAAATAAATTATGTAATCTAACCTTAATGAATCTATTTTCATAGGAAAGTAACGAAACGTTCATATGAACAGTATATTATGAGATGTTAAAGTTTTCGTGAGACAGGGCCAGAACAGTTTCTGGATCCCCTGATCTGACTTTGGAAATTAATTATAAATTAACCAGAGACATTTAGAAGTCATGCCATATATGTATAGATTCCTCTTTGAGTCTAGTTTCTATAGAAACAAACAGCATCAGTATTGAAGCCCTGTACAGGGAGATATCCAAGTCGTAATGCGCAAAGGTTAGTGTAGTTGATCCCTGTAACAGGGGAGACTTTGACTAATAAACTGTCCTAATTGGCCCGACCAAAAATTCTAGAAAAAATTTGTAGATGCATATATGAGTCTAGTTTCAGGGAAAAATCACGAAACTGATTTTCGAGTTGTGAAACTCAATATATGATTTTTAAGGTGACAGTGACGCAGTTAGCCAACTTGCCTGGAAAATTTTAAAATGGATTGTGCAAAGAAGTGATTTAAGTCTGCAAACCCCTCGTGTCTGAATCCGGCGACGGACTCGGGTACGGGGTGTTACAGAGCGGCCTACACAGCCGAAGACCTCGAGAAAGAGAAAAGAAAAGCTGACTTTGAAGCTAGAGATTCACGTAAGAGATCATTGAGTAAGTTATTTCTATCAGCATAAAAGAAGTTCTGAGATGATTTTAGCCATTCCAAGGCTACTTCGGGTTATTCTAGATGGGATTGGGATATACGACCTGTGAGTTCGAGAGCTACCTCAGTAGCTAGTGTTGGTAATGTTAGATCAAATCAACCCGAGTGTAAAAAATTGTGGTAAACGACATCCTGGCAGTTGTAGATTGCATGATCGGACTTGTTTTAAATGCAGATCGATGGATCATTTTATTCGTGAATGCCCTGAGTTAGCTGAATAAAATCCAGTACAAAATACGAGATTGGGTAACACTGCAGCTCGGGGTAGAGCACTTAGAAATACGAGTAATGTGAGTAGCAGTCAGAGAGGGACTAAAGATACAGTAGTTAAATCCAAGGCTCGTACACCTGCTAGAGCCTATGCTATTCACGCACGCGAGGAGGCCTCATCCTCAGATGTTATTACTGGTACATTCACTCTCTATGATACTAGTGTAATTGCATTGATTGATCCTGGTTCGACTCATTCTTATGTGTGTGAGACTTTAGTATTCAGTAAGACTTTGCCTGTTGAGTCTATTGAGTTTGTAATTAGAGTATCGAACCCCTCAGGCCGGTGTGTTATGATTGATAAAGTGTGTAAGAATTGTTCCTTGATGATTTGAGATTTGTGCTTTTCGACTGATTTGATGTTCTTGCCATTTGATGAATTCGACATAATTCTAGGTATGGACTGGTTGACTTTCCATGATGCTGTTGTAAATTACAGGAGAAAGACTATTAATTTACGGTGCCAGAATAATGAGATTATTCGGATTGAATCTAATGATTTTAATGGTTTACTAACAGTGATATCTTTGATGTTAGTTCAGAAATATGTGAGAAAAGGTTGTAAAGCTTATTTTCCCTATGTGCTTGATAGTAAAATGGTAGAAAGAAAGATTGAATCAGTACCTTTTATGTGCGAGTATCCGGATGTGTTTCTTGAAGAATTGTCGGGTTTGCCACCTATTCGAGAAGTAGAGTTTGGTATTGAATTAGTGTCGGGGACAACTCCAATATCGATAGCTCCGTACAGAAAGGCACCTACTGAATTAAAAGAATTGAAAGCTCAGTTGCAAGAGTTGATAGATAGAGGTTTCGCGCGGTCGAGTTTCTCTCCCTAGGGTGCACCAGTTTTATTTGTGAAAAAGAAAGACAAAACTATGAGAATGTGCATCGATTATAGACAGCTCAATAAGATGACTATGAAGAATAAGTATTCGTTGCCACGGATTGACGACCTGTTTGTTCAGCTGAAAGGGGATACAATGTTTTCAAAGATAGATTTAAGATCAGGCTACTATCAGTTGCGAGTTAAAGACTCCGATGTGCCAAAGACTGCTTTTCGAATGAGGTACGAACATTACAAGTTTCTAGTTATGCCTTTCAAACTTACTAATGCACCTGATCGATTTGATGAATTGGATCTTCAGATAGAAACTGGATCGATTTGTGGTTGTGTTTATAGATGATATTTTTATCTATTCCTGTGATAAAGCCGAGCATGCCGAACATATGAGACTTGTGTTACAGACTTTGCGAGATAAACAGTTTGTAACACCCCCAAACCCGGCCCAGACGTTAAGGCCGAATCCAACGTGCCACATTGAAGTCAAAAACTCGTGTTCCCTTTTTAGTGTTTTAAAAGCCGACTTTTGTTAAACTAACCAAGTGAATGGAAGTTGGGCACCAGGTAGGTATCCATAACAGAGGAGGTGAGACATGACGGCTGCTTAAGTACCAAGCTCTCCGGTTGGATCCAATCCTAGACATGTCCACATCCATTGCCACACTTGGTTATAACAAGTTGAAATTTCTTTGAGTGGTTATCTTTGGTAAATCGAGTATTCGTGACGTCGTGTTATTTAAAAAAAAGCAAGTATCGTTTTGAAATCACGCCCTAAGTCTAGCCCATTTGAATTATTATCCATCAATTTAAAGTTGTTTAAATTAATATAATCCCAGAAAATCAAAGAAGAAAATAAAGTTAAAATGGCCTTATTACAACCCAAAAATTAAATAGTAATTAAAAATAACTTAAGAAAACCAGTCTCTTTTTCAAACCCAAAAGTATTCACCATGGCCACTCTGAATCCCCTCTGGCTCCAAGTCACCCACATCAAGGCTCACTTGCAAGGTTAAAGAAAGGGTGAGTTTGGGGAAACTCAGTGTGTAAGGAAAACCCATTCAAAGCCCAAGTTAGCACAAGCCCATTGGGCCTAAGCCCATTCAGGTAACAGTGGTACTGGGCCAGAGCCCTTTTCAGATTACAATAAACTGGGCCTTAGTGTAACACCCATATCCCGTATCCGTCGCCGGAATAGGTAAAGGGGAATTACCGGACTTGAAACTCATATCCGAACAGTAAAAATTTTGAATATTTTATTATTTTTTTTATAAAGAACGTTCCTTTAGGTAAATACTAAAGACAGTCAGGGATACAATTTAACTGCTATAAGTACACATTCAAAAGATGCCATTTTCGCATGGCTTATATACATTAACCAAAATATTCTTCGGCCACTAGTCTATTCTTTACATGCCATAAAATAATTCAAAACATAACAGTAACAAGCAGTGGATAGTGATAGTGTGACTAGTTGCTGACGATCCTCGAGACTGTAGCTTCCAAATGAGATCTATAAAACAGAGGAAACACAGTAAACGGAGTAAGCATTACAATGCTTAGTAAGTTTTAAGCAGTGTCAACAGATAACAATCAAATTATAACATAGTTGTTCGTATTTTTAGTTCACTCTTCATTCGGGCATACCATCCCTTTACCGAATATCCCATCTCATCATATATAATAGGCAGATAAATTCTCACTTGATAGTGATCTCTTATAAACATAGGTACATTACATATTTTCACCTAACTTTCCACATTGACCAAACGCACAATAATCATAGAACAGTCTTATTGCTTTACTCACATATGCATCACATAACAACCTTGTGATTTAGTCCAAATCAAGCTTAAATATAATCTCAAAATACATACCTGACCAGCTTAACGCATTGAACGTATTTATTACCAATTGTTACTCTGAAGTCGTATAATCTTATGCTTTACTCGAATCTTCAGCGAAACCTTTAGCTCGAATAGTCCCCACACATAGTTATCGAGTCTTACCCGGACAAAATCTCCACACGTAGTCATCGGGTCTTACCCGGACATAATCTCCACACGTAGTCATCGGGTCTTACCCGGAATATATTTCCAAGTTTCATGTACATTTATTCACATGTTACAACATTCACATCGACTGTCATATTTGTAATTCATTTGCCTCATCAAATATCTAATAATACACACCTTTCACATTTGGTCATTTGGCCACAATATACACACATCTCCTACATATTTCACACTAGCCGAATCACTAGCCATTCGGCTTTACCACATATACATATCTCATACATATTTCGCATTAGCCATTCGGCTTTACCACATATACATATCTCATACATATTTCACATTAGCCATTCGGCTCTACCACATATACATATCTCATACATATTTCACATTAGCCATTCGGCTTTACCACACATACATATCTCATACATATTTCGCATTAGCCATTCGGCTTTACCACAGATACATATCTCATACATATTTCACGTTAGCCATTCGGCTTTACCACACATATATATATTTATCTTGTACATCAATTTCAGCAATAGCTTATAAGCAACTCAAATAGTTTCATCAATGTTTACAACAAATTCACATATTCACTACAAGCTGTTTTTCTGAGCAATAGTCACTAAATTATTTATAACTGGAGCTACAAAACTCAAAATCAATTGCCGTTAATTTTTCCTGAATATACACTCATATATATTCCATCCATAAAATTTTCAGAATTTTAGGTTTTTCCAATCAATACCAGATTTTTCTTAAAGTTTCCCCTATTTCACTGTTTGACTAATCTGATCACTCTTCACTACAAATCAAATTTCTCATTGTACAGAATTCAAAATATGTTCTATTTGATTTCATTTGAAACTAGACTCATTAAGGAGTCTAAGCATATAAATTTTATCTTATAACCATTTTTGTAAAAATTATAATGATTTTCTAAAAACAGAACAAGGGATTTCGGAGTCATTCTGACACTGTCTCACACAACTTTAAATATCTCTTTATAGGAAATTTGTTTGCTTACACGGTCTCTTTTATAAGAAACTAGACTAATTAATCTTTGATTACTTATTTTATTCGGCCTATAATTCCACACCAACAATTTATACTGATTTTCTAAAATCATGTTACTGCTGCTGTCCTAAGCAAGTTATTACAATTTGCTCTTAAATTTCCAAGTCCAAACACTTATGAACTTACCATTTGAGTTTAAGACATATCATGGCCACATCATATCTTATTAAATCAACTCATTATGTCCTATTATGATTGAATTTACTCAACGTTTAATCATTTAAAACTTACCTCGGAAGTTGCCGAACGATTACGACGGCTATTCGATCACTTTTTCCTTTCCCTTATCCAACTTTGATCCTCTAGGCTCTTGAGCTAAATCAAACAATTTACTTCCCAAATTAAACATAGTCATACGACATCCATATACATTTTATACTAGCCGAAATGTACCATCAAGATATACTTTACTCAAATAATTTACATTGGCCGATCATGTATAATGTTTTGTAGCTTAATAAATTTAACATACATTATGTATTCATAATATTTGTGCAGCCAATTATCCATGGTCATACACACACAATCAAAAATAAATACCAAATTTTCATATCCTTTATGCCCTAAGCCGAATACACTTGTCATGCTCACCTACATTTTTCAAGTACAACATTCTCATATTCGGCATTAGTATCAAGCATAATAGCCAATTCTTCCCACCATTTCCAAACCAATTCATCAATGCAATCATACCATTACAAATCAACTTAAAATAACCATATCTAATAATCAAATACCTATAGCATTGCACATTTCTCACATAGCAAGTACAACTAAATTCATTATTAATATATATATATCTAAACACTTAACTACAAGATTTAATCACCATTATCAATCATAAAATAGCTTATAACCATCATCTATATTTACTTCACATAAACCGAAATAACCATTACATCATCTTTAAAACACTTAGCATTTTACCCATTTAATCAAGCCAAATCTCAAGACCATTCCATCACACAAATTATACCATAAATCATACTTACAATTTAAGTTAATGCAAGACCGAAAATCACCATCATTAACATCATTATCAAACCAAAACCAAAACACATCTATCATCCGTATACCAAGCTTACCAAAACAAACTACTATGAGTTTCAAGCTTATTGACCGAATCTCAAACCTCAAAATTCTAAGTTTAATCTATGGGATAAGTAGAGTTTGAACTAATCATCTCAAACATGCATAGTGTAACACCCCCACACCCGAGACCGTCGCCGGAGTTGAGTATGAGGTGTTACTAAGCTTAATTTAACATTTTTAGAACTTCGGATTATTTGTTTCTACATTCACAGCTTTTAAGCTACTTGCATCACAGTCACAAGAAAAATCATATCTCGAGTTAAGAAACTTGAAATCAAGATCCATAAATTTTCCCTGAATCTAGACTCATATACCTATCTACTAATTTTTTTATAAAATTTTTGGTTGGGCCAATTAGTACAGTTTATTAGTTAAAGTTACCCCTGTTTCAGGACTTGACTGGTCTGACCTCTGTTTACTACGAACCACATTTCTCTCTGTAAAAAATTCATATGACTATGAGGTTTGTTTCTCCTAAAACTAGACTCAATAAGAATTCTGAGGATATGAAATAAACCACCTAATAATATCTTTAAAATTTATGGTGAATTTATAAAGTAGGAACAGGGGATTCAGAAACTGCTATGAACCTATTTCACTAAAATTCAAATATATTCTAACATATAATTCCTTTACCTATTTCATTTGTTTCATGTGAAACTAGACATAATAAGCTTAAATTTGATATGTATTCCATCACCAAATTCAATTTCTATGATTTTTAGTAAATTTTCAAACTCGCATCAGTGTTGCTGCAGTATTCTGTTTATGGCAAATTTCATCCCTCTTATGAGTTTTTATGCACTAAGTATCTTAATAATTTTCCTTAACATCAAACATAATCTAAACTTACCATTTTCATAATTTATCATTATCAAATATTTTCTCAACCATTCTGTCACCATATCATAAGATCATTTACACAAAATAAGTATATTGCTATACATGCCATACTTAAATTTACAAGCCATTTACCAAAAATCTTCCTGATAGTGTGACTGAGCCTTCGACCTATCCCGACTCCTGAACTGGCTTGTCCAAAACTACAATGAGTAAGAAGGAGGGAGTAAGCATAAGTGCTTAGTAATTTCATATGTAAATAATAAATAACATAACAAACAATCAAACTAATCAACATTAGCATATATCATCAACACACTTATCACATTTTTTAATCATTTTCCATCATCTTATTACCTTATCGTGGTTGTAATTAACACTCAACCCGAGGGTTAAATACATATCTGTCCAAAATATCCATTTCTCATCACTTACCAATACGTCTCTTTTCATCTCGAGTATTCCTCCATTTGAGTAAAACTTTACCCGTTGAACACATCGGAATATAATTCAGATACATGGATAATTTGCATATAAGAGCCTCATATGTAATCAAGCTACCATGTAACCCGCCCATAAGTGAACTCGGACTCAACTCAACGAGCTCGGGCATTCGCATCCATAAGTGAACTCGAACTCAACTCAACGAGTTCGGATGCCTAGTTACATTTCACGAACTCGGACTCAACTCAACGAGTTCGGACATTCGCATCCATAAGTGAACTCGGACTCAACCCAACGAGTTCGGATGCTCAACCATCCTAGTGACATGTCACTTGTATCCTAATCTATTCCTAAGGTTCAAACGGGCGTTTTCCTCGATCACACATCTTTGCCGTCTTCCACGGAATATCGAAATCGATACTTCGGTGGTAGTTCATACTCATCAAGTAATTCACATAATTACATATTATTCAACAAAAACCACAAAGCATAATATTTCATGATAATAATCAGCATCATATCATATAAACAACATTAAATTGGTTAAAATGACAATTATGTTACTACATTTACACATGAACTTACCTTGGTACCAAAATATAAAGATTTTGCAATTTAGTCCACAATCTTTTCTTTTCCTCGATTTAGGTCGATTCCACATCTTTCTTGATCTAAAATAACACATTTAGCTCATTTAATACTCACATTATCAAATTAATCCTTAACTCAAATTTTGGAAAAATTACAATTTTGCCCCTAAACTTTTGCATATTTACATTTTTTCCCCTAGGCTCGGGATTAAACTTTATTCCTTATTCTTATGTTTTACAACATGCTGATCACTTTTCTCTTCTATGGCAACATCAAATTCTCACTCTAACATGTACTTGTGACTATTAGGTATTTTTACCGATTAAGCCCTTTTACTCGTTTTTGCTTAAAATCGAGTAGTACAAGTTGTCTAACATAATTTAAAACCTCATATTCTATCATAAAACATCAAAATACACAAATTTCACCTATGAGTATTTTTCCAAATATAAACCCTAGGTTGAATTATTGCTAACATAAGCTTAATCGAGCTATCGGGATTCCAAAAACGTAAAGAACATTAAAAACGGGGCTTGGAATCACTTACTATGGAGCTTGGAAGCTTGAAACAAACCCTAGCTATGGAGAACCCTTGAAATTTTGGCCTAATGAAGAAGATGGACAAAAATTGGCTTTTAATTTTGTTTTTAATTCATTTTAATAACTAAATGACCAAAATACCCTTACTACTAAACTTTCCAAAAATTCCTTCCATGTCCTAATTTTGTCCATGAACTTAAAATTGGTCAAATTTCTATTTAAGACCTCCTCATTAATATTCCAAAACAACTTCATACAAAAAACTTCTAGAATGCAAGTTTTGCAACTTATTCGATTTAGTCCCTACTTTCAATTTAAGCACTTTAGGCATAGAATTTCATCACGAAATTTTCACACAATCATGCAATCATATCATAATCATCAAAATAATTATAAAATAATTATTTCTATCTCGAATTTGTGGTCACAAAACCACTATTCCTATTAGGCCCTAATTCGGGATATTACAACTCTCCCCCCTTTAAGGATTTTCGTCCTCGAAAATCTTACCTGTAAACAGATGTGGGTATTGATTTCTCATAGTTTCTTCGGATTCCCATGTAGCTTCTTCTACTCCATGCCTTTCCCACAACACCTTCACAAGTGCAACATTTTTATTCCTTAGTTGTTTGACCTCTCAAGCTAAAATCTTAATCAGTTCTTCTTCGTAGGTCATATTTGGTTGTAGTTCAATTTCTGTCGGTGAAACTACATTTGAAGGATCTGAACGATACCGACGTAACATAGATACGTGGAACACATCATGAATCTTCTCTAATTCAGGTGGTAATGCTAGCCGATATGCTACCGGTCCAACTTTTTCAATTACTTCATACGGCCTAATAAAACGCGGACTTAATTTGCCCTTCCGTCCAAATCTAAGGACTTTCTTCAATGGAGACACCTTTAAAAATACTTTATCACCAACTTGAAATTCAATGTCCTTTTGTTTTAGATCTGCATAGATTTCTGTCTATCTGAAGCAGCTTTCAAACAATCTCGAATTACTTTCACTTTTTCTTTAGTTTCTTTTATTAGATCAACTCCATAAATCTGATTTTCCTTGAGTTCAGTCCAATACAATGGTGTTCGACACTTACGACCATATAATACTTCATAAGGTGCCATTTTCAAGCTCGTCTGATAACTATTGTTGTAAGTAAATTCTACCAGCGGCAAATATCTTTCCCAACTTCCTTGAAATTCCAATACACAACATCTAAGCATGTCTTCAAGAATCTGAATTACTCTCTCTGATTGTCCATCAGTTTGTGGATGAAAAGCAGTACTGAAATTTAACTTTGTACCTAACGTGTCTTGCAACTTTTGCCAAAACCGCGAGGTAAACCTTGGATCTCTATCTGAAATAATCGACAATGGTATTCCGTGTAATCTAACAATTTCTCTAATATACAGTTCAGCCAACTTGTTAAGAGAATAATCTGTACGTACCGGGATAAAATGAGCCGACTTAGTTAATTTGTCAACTATTACCCAGATGGCATCTTTCTTTCCTGGAGTCAATGGCAATCCTGAAACAAAATCCATAGTAATCCAATCCCATTTCCATTCAGGAACCATAATAGGCTGAAGTAATCTCGAAGGCACTTGGTGTTAAGCTTTCACTTGTTGACAAACTAAGCACTTTGATACAAACTCGGAAATATCTCTTTTCATTCCACTCCACTAGTACATTTTCTTCAAGTCATTATACATCTTTGTACTGCCCGGATGAACCGCTAAACAACTATTATGTGCTTCATGCAAAATCTTTTGAATCAACTCATCATTTTTCGGTACACAAATCCGATTTTTAAACATCAAATAACCATCAGAACCGATTCTGAAATCTGATCCCGTATCAACTTCACACTGTTTTGTCTTGGCTAGCAAATCTTGATCATTTTTTTGAGCTTCAAAAATCTCTTGTAAAAACATCGGTATTGCTCTTAACTCTGCTAGAATCGAACCATCATCTGACACTTTCAACTGAGTGTTCATAACTCTCAAAGCAAACAACAACTTTCTGCTCAAAGCATCAGCAACCACATTCGCATTTCCCGGATGATAATCAATAACAAGCTCGTAATCTTTCAATAATTCCAACCATCTTCGCTGTCTTAAATTCAAGTCTTTTTGTGACATCAAGTACTTAAGACTTTTATGGTCGGTATATACCTGGCACTTTTCACAATACAAATAATGTCGCCAAATTTTCAAAGCAAACACCACCGTAGCCAATTCCAAATCGTGAGTAGGATAATTCCTCTCATGAGGTTTTAACTGCCTCGAAGCATATGCCACCACTTTTCCTTCTTGCATGAGCACACACCCCAAACCATTTAGAGAAGCATCACTATACACCACAAATTCTTTACCTGATTCGGGCTGTACTAACACTGGTGCCTCTATTAATAACTTTTTCAATTCTTCAAAACTTTGTTGACATTCTTCCGTCCATTCAAATTTAACATCCTTTCGGAGTAATCTAGTTATAGGAGCAGCAATTATAGAAAATCCATTTACAAATCACCGATAATACCCAGCTAGCCCCAAGAAACTTCTAACTTCGGTTACGTTTTTCGGTGGTTTCCAATCAACAATGGCTGAAATTTTACTAGGATCAACCCGTATACCATCACCTGAAACAATATGACCCAAAAATCCAACTTCTCGTAGCCAAAATTCACTTTTACTAAACTTAGCATACAGTTGCTTATTTCTCAAAGTTTGCAAAACTATCCTCAAATGCTCAGCATGCTCTGTATCATCTTTTGAATAAATTAAAATATCATCCATAAACACCACAACAAATTTGTCCAAGTCTGCCCGAAATATGCGATTCATTATGTAACACCCCGTACCCGAGACCGTTGCCGGAGTCGGACACGAGGGGTTCACAAACTAAATTCGCTTACTATCGCAATCCATTTTAAAATTTTCCAGGCAGTTGGCTAACTGCAACACTGTCACCTTAAAAATCATATCTTGAGTTTCACAACTCGAAAATCAGTTTCGTAATTTTTCCCTGAAACTAGACTCATATGCCCATCTACATATTTTTTTCTAGAATTTTTGGTTGGGCCAATTAGTACAGTTTATTAGTCAAAGTATCCCATGTTATAGGGATCGACTACACTGACCTTTTCGCATTACGACTTGGATATATCCCTGCACAGAGCTTCAATACTGATGCCGTTTGTTTCTATAGACACTAGACTCAGAGAGGAATCTATACATATATGGCATGACTCCTAATTATCTCTGGTTAATTTATAATGAATTTCCAAAGTCGGAACAGGGAATCCAGAAACTGTTCTGGCCCTGTCTCACGAGAACCTGAATATCTCTTAACATACTATCCATATGATCGTTTCGTTACTTTCCTATGAAAATAGATTCATCAAGGTTCGTTTACATAATTTATTCACTATTTAATTCCAATCCTAATATTTTTAGTGATTTTCCAAATCTACATCACTGCTGCTGCCAGCATCTGCCTTTAAGGTAGGCTTTACCTATTTCATAGTTTCCATGATTCAACTAGCCCTTTTAGCATAAATAGCACAAATTATGATAGAGATTAACCATTCCATACCAAATGATTATAACATTATGCTCAAACATATATAAGCCATTTTCGCATGGCTATATACATTAACCAAAATATTCTTCCGCCACTAGTCTATTTTATACATGCCATAAGATAATCCAAAACATAGCAGTACCAAACAGTGGATAGTGATAGTGTGACTAGTTGCTGACGATCCCCAAGCCTGTAGCTTCGCAATGAGATCTATAAAACAGAGGAAACAGAGTAAACGGAGTAAGCATTACAATGCTTAGTAAGTTTTAAGCAGTGTCAACAGATAACAATCAAATTATAACATAGTTGTTCGTATTTTTATTTCACTCTTCCTTCGGGCATACCATCCCTTTACCGAATATGCACATCTCATCATATACAATGGGCAGATAAACTTTCACATAAAAGTGAGCTCATGTGACATAGATATATCGTATGATTTCACATAACCTCTCACACTGATCCGATGTCACATAATCATAGGAATAGTCTCATAGATTGCTCTCGTATGTATCACATAACTACCTTATGATTTAGTGCAAATCAAGCTCACATATAAACTTGGAGTACATACCTGTTTAACCTTTCACATTGAATATATTTATAAGCAATTCTTATTATGAAGTCTTACCCGGACATAATCTCCACAAGAAGTTATCGGGTCTTACCCGGACAAAATCCCCACACGTAGTCATCGGGTCTTTAGAGCTCGGATATAGTACGAGCACGAAGCTTAAGTACATTAATCAGTGATAATATTCTCGCATAAAGCCTGCGGGGTTTTAACCCGGATATAGTATTGACACAAATGCCCTTCGGGACTTATCACATTTATACACTTTCACATCTGTCACGTTGGCCACTCGGCCCTGTCACATATATATACACTTCCACATTCATCACATCGGCCATTAGGCCTTATCACATATATACACTTTCACATTCATCACATCGGCCATTAGGCCTTATCACGTATATACACTTTCACATTCATCACATCGGCCATTTGGCCTTATCACATATATATACACTTTCACATTCATCACATCGGCCATTAGGCCTATCACATATATATACACTTTCACATTCATCACATCGGCCATTAGGCCTATCACATATATATACACTTTCACATTCATCACATCGGCCATTAGGCCCTATCACATATATATACACTTTCACATTCATCACATCGGCCATTAGGCCTTACTATCATTTCATATTCGAATACTCATAAACTTACAATATCACGATTTAGAATTCAAGTATGGGTTTAATCAATAGCTTATGAGCAACTAAAACAAGTTTATCAAGGTTCACAACATAATCTCAAATTCAGCACAAGCTGTTTTTCCTGAGCAATAGTCACTAAATTATTTATAACTGGAGCTACAAAACTCCAAATCACTTTCGTTAATTTTTCCTGAATATAGACTCGTATATCTTCCATCCATAAAATTTCCAGAATTTCATGTTTGGCCAATCAATACCAGATTTTTCTTAAATTTTCCCCTGTTTCACTGTTTGACTAATCTGACCACTCTTCACTACGAATCAAATTTCTCATTTTACAGAATTCAAAATGTGTTGTATTTGATTTCATTTGAAACTAGACTCATTAAGCTTTAATTTCATGTCTCATTCAGCCTCTAATTCAAGTCCATAAATTTATGGTGATTTTCTAAAGTCACGTTACTGCTGCTATCCGAAGCAGACTATTTCAAATTACCCTTAAATTCCCAAGCTCAAACACTTAAGAACTTACCATTTGAGCTTAGAACATATCATGGCCACATCTTATCTTATTAAATCAACTCATCATATCCTATTATAATTGAATTTACTCAACGTTTAAACACTTAAAACTTACCTCGGATGTGGTCGAACAATTTCGGCGGCTATTCGATCACTTTTTCCTTTCCCTTATCCAACTGTGGTCCTCTAAGCTCTTGAGCTAATTCAAACAAATTTAACTTATTAAAGTCTCATTATGCTAGCTTATGGCCGAATATGACAAGGAGTTTGATTGGTCATATGCATTTTTAATCACATCAAGCAATTTAATACAATTCATTCGAACATCAAAAGAAAACCTCAAGGTACTTAGCCCATATATACTTTAGGCATTAGAGTCACATATATATATGGAATCATGAATAAAACTCAACATTTTATCTAATATTCCCCCTTGGCCGAATTTTCTAAGCCAAGACAAAAGCATCAATATGCTTGCCTCTAACCGAATACATGCAACACCAATCTTCTTCCTATGGCCGAATATGCATGTCTATGTTTAGGCCGATTATATACTTAATACCACACATAAATGGCATACATTTTACTAACTAATGCATTACATATTATTTAACCATGTATATCACCAATCAATTTCATCACAATTTCACTTAAGCCTAATCTCAATACAATACATCGTGCTCAAATCATTATTCAAGTTCAAATTCGGCCAGCACACATATACATACTAGCAACTATGTATTAACATTTCATTTCATACTATAACCGAATGTATAGCTCATCGAAATATATTTATTCATGTTCCCTTAACACATATTGGTCAACTAGATCATGCATTATTCTTTGGCACATTTGGTCATTAAAGCAATCACCTATTTAACTTTCAAGCATTTTTATACTAACATTTCTCCCAAGGCCGAATTTATATACAACCTTTAGTACTCATTTAAAGTTTATATTTTAGGTAATTAATATACACAATATTAACCAAATATCCATTTACTAAGCATTTTAACAAATTTTCCTTCAACTATCCACACATTCGGCAATCACATAATCAAACACTAAATCTTAACTTCCAAGCCAAAACAACTAGCAAATTCAACACATCCAACATAAATTTCCATGCTAATGACATCAACACAACTACTAAGAATTTCAAGCTCCTTGGCCGAATTTCAATCTTCCAAAATAACAAAAATTTGAGCCATGAAATAGGTAAAATTCAAACTAACCATTCAATTTATGCATGCATTTCCAAGAGTAGCATTGTACATACCTTGATCTAGCAATCTCCTTAGCTGAAAATTTTAACAACAAAAGGAAATTTCTTCTCCACCCTTTCCTAGCTACGGCAATGGAGGAATAAACCAACTTTGGTTTCTCCTCCCACTAACACATTATTTTTATTACCCATACTCTTTTATTCATCTTTAATTCATCTAATACATTTTTTTATTACATATTTCTCACCACTAATAAATATAATAATATTAACCCATGCATATAATGCCCATACTTATAAGCTTGGCCGGCCACTAGCATTAAAAGTGGCAAATTGGCATGCAAACCCACTTATTTGCATCATTCAATAATTAATCACTTAAAATAAGCCGCACATATATTCAAAGCTTCTCACATAAGTCCTTTTTATTTAGAAACACATTCAAATTGACAAAAATCAAAGCATTCAAATTTCACACATGCATGATCACATATTTTATACATAAAATATTATATTCAATTATTTCTGCAACTCGGTTTAGCGGTCCCGAAACCACTTCCTGACTAGGGTCAAATTAGGGGTGTCACACATTAAATCCATAAACACAACAGGAGCATTTGTCAATCCGAATGGCATAACTAAAAATTCATAATGACCATACCTTGTTCTAAAAGCAGTTTTAGGCACATCCGACTCTTTTACCTGCAGTTGGTAATACCCAGATCTCAAGTCAATCTTTGAAAACCATGTCGCTCCTTTTAGCTGATCAAACAAATCATCAATTCTTGGCAACGGATACTTGTTTTTTATTGTCACCTTGTTTAACTGCCGATAATCAACACACAACCTCATAGAACCATCCTTCTTTTTCACAAATAACACGGGAGCATCCCAAGGTGAAAAACTCGGTCTCACAAAACCTTTATCAGTCAACTCTTGCAACTGCGACTTTAATTCCTTCAACTCTGCTGGTGCCATTCTATACAGAGCAATCAAAATCGGAGCTGTTCCCGGTATCAAATCAATACCAATTCTACTTCCCTGACTGGAGGCAAACCCGGCAATTCTTCTGGAAATACGTCCGCAAATTCACACACAACCGGCACTGATTCAAATTTCTTTTCAACTTCTTTTGTATTAATTACATACGCCAAATAAGCTTCATAACCCTTTCTCAGATATCTTTGAGCCGACATTGAAGAAATCACACTAGGCAATACCTCTGGTTTATCTGATTCAACCCGCAGAGTTTCTCCATTTCCACACTTTAATTCTATAATCTTTTCTTTGCAATTTATTTTAGCATCATGCAATGTCAACCAATCCATACCCAAAATAACATCAAACTTATCAAACGGCAACAACATCAAGTCGGCCGGAAAGTAATGATCCCGAATCATTAAAGGACATTTCTTACATACTTTATCGACAGTCACACATTTGCCTAACAGATTTGACACTCTAATCATAAATTCTGTGTTCTCAACAGGTATATTCATACTAGACACCAATTTCATGCACACAGATGAATGAGTAGAACCGGGATCAATCAAAGAAATAACATTAACATTATAGAGGGAAAATGTATCGGTAATCACATCAGGCGAGGAAGCATCTTCACGCGCTTTAATAGCATAAGTTCTAGCCGGAGCCCTTCCTTCAGGTCTAACTGGTGCATCCCTGGCTTCATTCTTACTGCTTGCTTCGCTCCCAGCTTTTCTTGGATATCTTCCTCTCGAATCCGCCCCACTTGTTTTTGTATTCTGAAATTTTTCTTTTTCAGCTCTCTCTGGGCAGTCTCTAATAAAATGATCCGAAGAACCACATCGAAAACATTCATTTGCTCTACACGGACCAAAATGATTTCTACCACACCGCTGGGACTCAGGTTTAACAAACCTCAAGTTCCCTACACTGGCTGCCGAAGTAGTCTGGGATTTAGGACCCACATTTTGCTTCTTATAATTCCCATATGATTGCCCAGCTGAAGCTTGGGAACGAGGATTCATATTCCTTGACTTTCTAGGTTGCTGTGAAAATGAACCACTCATCGGTCTTTTCTTCCAATTTCTAGTCTCAGCCTCTACCTTTTTCTTTTCTTTAAGTAATTCTTCGGCCTTACAAGCTCGATCAACCAATACTACCATTTCTTTTAATTCAAGAATTCCAACAAATACCTTGATGTCTTCGTTGAGCCCGTCTTCAAATCGTCGGCACATCTTGGCCTCTGTAGGAACATACTCTCTGGCATACTTACTTAATCGAACAAACTCTCTTTCATATTCTGTAACCGTCATATTACCTTGCTTCAGCTCAAGAAATTCTTTACGCTTCTGATTAATAAATCTTTCACTAATATATTTCTTCCGAAACTCTTCTTGAAAGAATTCCCAAGTTATTTTCTCTTTCGGTACCACCGAAATCAAAGTCTTCCACCAATTATAAGCTAAATCCCTCAACAAAGATATAGCACATTTCAAACATTCTTCAGGTGTACAAGATAATTCGTCAAATACCCGGATTGAATTTTCAAGCCAGAACTCTGCTCTCTCAGCATCATCATCAATATTTTCTTTAAATTCTTCGGCCCCTTGCTTGCGAATTCTATCAACTGGAGTTCTGTGAAATTTCATCAGATCCATACCTTGAGGCATCGGGGGTACAGGTTGAGGAATTGGGGGAGGTGGGGGAGGTTGTACATTTGGGTTCGTACGAACGAACTCAGTGTACCATGCACTCATCATTTGGAGAAAGGCTTCCCGACCCCTTTCTCCTCCTCCCTGACCAACAGTAGGAGGTGGGTTTTCAGTCGGCGCTACCCCTTCAGCCGGGGCTGGCGCATTACTCTCTACTTGATCTGCCACAGCTGGATCGGGATCCATTTACTATAAAAAAATTATTTAAAAAGGTCAGAAGTCGTCACACTATCACAATTTATACATATGGCATGTATAGAAAAATCCGTACATACAACACGTAGTCCGAGAACTGACTAAACCTGCTCTGATACCACTAAATGTAACGCTCCCACGCCCAAGACCGTCGCCGGAGTCGAGTATGAGGTGTTACTAAGCTTAATTTAACATTTTTAGAACTTCGGATTATTTGTTTCTACATTCACAGCTTTTAAGCTACTTGCATCACAGTCACAAGAAAAATCATATCTCGAGTTATGAAACTCGAAATCAAGATCTATAAATTTTCCCTGAATCTAGACTCATATATCTATCTAAAAATTTTTTATAAAATTTTTGGTTGGGTCAATTAGTACAGTTTATTAGTTAAAGTTACCCCTGTTTCAGGACTTGACTGGTCTGACCTCTGTTTACTATGAACCACATTTCTCTCTGTACAAAATTCATATGACTATGAGGTTTATTTCTCATAAAACTAGACTCAATAAGGATTCTGAGGATATAAAATACACCACCTAATTATATCTTTAAAATTTATGGTGAATTTATAAAGTAGGAACAGGGGATTCAGAAACTGCTATGAATATGTTTCACTAAAATTCAAATATCTTCTAACATATAATTCCTTTACCTGTTTCATTTGTTTCATGTGAAACTAGACATAATAAGCTTCAATTTGATATGTATTCCATCACCAAATTCAATTTCTATGATTTTTAGTAAATTTTCAAACTCGCGTCAGTGTTGCTGCAGTATTCTGTTTATGGCAAATTTCATCCCTCTTATGAGTTTTTATGCACTAAGTATCTTAATAATTTTCCTTAACATCAAACATAATCTAAACTTACCATTTTCATAATTTATCATTATCAAATATTTTCTCAACCATTTTGTCACCATATCATAAGATCATTTACACAAAATAAGTATATTGCTATACATGCCATACTTAAATTTACAAGCCATTTACCAAAATCTTCCTGATAGTGTGACTGAGCCGTCGACCTATCCCGACTCCTGAACTGGCTTGTCCAAAACTACACTGAGTAAGAAGGAGGGAGTAAGCATAAATTCTTAGTAAGTTCATATGTAAATAATAAATAACATAACAAACAATCAAACTAATCAACATTAGCATATATCATCAACACACTTATCACATTTTTTTAATCATTTTCCATCATCTTATTACCTTATCGTGGTTGTAATTAACACTCAACCCGAGGGTTAAATACATACCTGTCCAAAATATCCATTTCTCATCACTTACCAATACGTCTCTTTTCATCTCGAGTATTCCTCCATTTGAGTAAAACTTTACCCGTTGAACACATCGGAATATAATTCGGATACATGGATAATTTGCATATAAGAGCCTCATATGTAATCAAGCTACCATGTAACCCGCCCATAAGTGAACTCGGACTCAACTCAACGAGCTCGGGCGTTCGCATCCATAAGTGAACTCGAACTCAACTCAACGAGTTCGGATGCCTAGTTACATTTCACGAACTCGGACTCAACTCAACGAGTTCGGACATTCGCATCCATAAGTGAACTCGGACTCAACTCAACGAGTTCGGATGCTCAACCATCCTAGTGACATGTCACTTGTATCCTAATCTATTCCTAAGGTTCAAACGGGCGTTTTCCTCGATCACACATCTTTTCCATCTTCCACGGAATATCGAAATCGATACTTCGATGGTAGTTCATACTCATCAAGTAATTCACATAATTACATATTATTCAACAATAACCACAAAGCATAATATTTCATGATAATAATCAGCATCATATCATATAAACAACATTAAAAATTGGTTAAAATGACAATTATGTTACTACATTTACACATGAACTTACCTTGGTACCAAAATATAAAGATTTTGCAATTTAGTCCACAATCTTTTCTTTTCCTCGATTGAGGTCGATTCCACGTCTTTCTTGATCTAAAATAACACATTTAGCTCATTTAATACTCACATTATCAAATTAATCCTTAACTCAAATTTACATTTAGCTCATTTAATACTCACAATTTTGCCCCTAAACTTTTGCATATTTACATTTTTGCCCCTAGGCTCGGGATTAAACTTTATTCCTTATTCTTATCTTTAACAACATGCTGATCACTTTTCTCTTCTATGGCAACATCAAATTCTCACTCTAACATGTACTTATGACTATTAGGTATTTTTACCGATTAAGCCCCTTTACTCGTTTTTGCTTAAAATCGAGTAGTACAAGTTGTCTAACATAATTTAAAACCCCATATTCTATCATAAAACATCAAAATACACAAATTTCACCTATGGGTTTTTTTCCAAATATAAACCCAAGGTTGAATTATTGCTAACATAAGCTTAATCGAGCTATCGGGATTCCAAAAACGTAAAGAACATTAAAAACGGGGCTTGGAATCACCTACTATGGAGCTTGGAAGCTTGAAACAAACCCTAGCTATGGAGAACCCTTGAAATTTTGGCCTAATGAAGAATATGGACTAAAATTGGCTTTTAATTTTGTTTTTAATTCATTTTAATAACTAAATGACCAAAATACCCTTACTACTAAACTTTCCAAAAATTCCTTCCATGTCCTAATTTTGTCCATGAACTTAAAATTGGTCAAATTGCTATTTAAGACCTCCTCATTAATATTCCAAAATAATTTCATACAAAAAACTTCTAGAATGCAAGTTTTGCAACTTATTCGATTTAGTCCCTACTTTCAATTTAAGCACTTTAGGCATAGAATTTCATCACGAAATTTTCACACAATCATGCAATCATATCATAATCATCGAAATAATTATAAAATAATTATTTCTATCTTGGATTTGTGGTCACAAAACCACTATTCCGATTAGGCCCTAATTCGGGATATTACACATAGATTTTCAAGAATCATTCAATACATACCTCATTCTAGCCATCTTCTAAGCCAAAAATCAAAGCAACCAAACTTTCTCCTCCATCCCTTTAGGCTATGGCAATGGAGGAGAAGAAAAGACCCAACTTTGTTTTTTTTTCTCCCCTTTTAATTATTTAATTCCTCTTATAATTTATGACATATAATAACTTGATTTATTATAAAACTATTTGATATTATTTAACTAAAATATAACATACAAAATGCCAAAATGTGTCATTCATGCCCATCCTTGCCGTCCACTACCAAGAAAAAGGAATGTTTGACATGCAAGTCCCTCATTCTTCAAACCATGCAATTTTTAGCCACTACCAATTAACCTATGACATTTTCAAGATTTTTCACATAAGCCCCTTTTATTTATTTCACATCCAAATGACAAAATTAAAGCATGAAATTTTCACACATACTTATTCATAAATAATAAGCATAAAATATAAAAATTAATTATTTTTGTGGCTCGGTTTTGTGGTCCCGAAACCACTTTCCGACTAGGGTCAAATTAGGGGTGTCACAACTCTCCCCCCTTTAGGGATTTTCGTCCCCGAAAATCTTACCAGAAAATAAGATAGGGTAACTTTCTCTCGTTGTGTTCTCTAGATCCCACCTAGTTTCCCCTACTCCAAACTTACGCTTCAGTGCTTTAACTAACAAAACTTTCTTAGTTTGATCATAATAAATCACAGAGATCCACAAAATTGACATTTACTCACTTACTTTTCATTTCGGTAATAAAAAATAGGTATAACACAATTTACTCATCGGTCTGAACCTACTAGGTATAGGCTCGAACCCCACACACAGGTTCTAGCCTACTTAATCCCAAAGTCCGAATAAACTCGACAGCCATCAACTAATTAGGCTATTAGCCTAGTATACACTTCACCGGTCCCAAACCTACTAGGCACAAGGTCTGAATAACTCAAATATATATATATTCATTTGGTTCATGACAACACTCATTTAACATCTTATGAAAGTATTTTTTTATACATGTAACTTAGATAATCTTTCACACACCCATTCATCAATAAAGCACTATCAATAAGAACTTAATACTATCCTTTATCTTCGGCTACTTCAAGTAACCACTGATACAGTAGCTGAAAGTTTTAAATTCTCAATTCAGCAACATGTATAAGCTGATACGAGATTATGTTAACATCTTGCATCAATATTTAACTTAACTTATTTTCAAAGGAAAAATCAACTTCCACGTACCTGAACATTTATTTCATTTAGCACATTCTTTCATAGTTAACATTACCCGTATACAGTCGAATAAGCATAAAGCCTAATATAATATTCTGGCATGAGATTTATTCTAGCACATAACTCATGTATCCAAAATTATCACCATTCATCAGAAATTCTTACCAACTTTCAAATGTCGAAACTTAGTCAAAATAATTTCTTGAACATGATTAACAAAATAGTGTTTATACACAATAGCACATATAATTGCATATACCGAGAATCTCGTATTTATAATGTATATATATATCACATACCTTGTCAATTTAATGTCTCGAACTTATTTCATTACCAATTTGGCATAATGTTGTATAATCTCCGACTCTAATTAGTTCACCAGTGTTTAGTCCGTTTAACGAATTTTCTCTTTAGGTCTTACTTACTATTACAAATCAATGCCATCGTCTCACACGAGGTCATACATGAAACACACTTCGCATACGCAGTGCCCACTGACTGATTTCGCACACACATAGCGCTCGATTATAGAACTCGTACACATAGTGCCTCAATTAAAGAACCCGCACACATAGTGCCTCAATTACCAATCTCGCACACATAGCGCTCGATTGAAGAACTTGCACACACAGTGCCTCATAATTCCAGCACGAATGCCTTCGAGGTTTAGCCCGGATATATCACTAGCACGAATGCTCTTTGGGACTTAGCCCGGATATATCACCAGCACGAATGCTCTTCGGGACTTAGCCCGGACATAACACCAGCACGAATGCTCTTCGGGACTTAGCCCAGACATAACACCAGCACGAATGCTCTTCGGGACTTAGCCCGGCTATATAACTCTCAATTCTCATGCACATATACATATATAACAATACACATTAGTATATCATTTACATTACTTGAATACAAACACAACATGCTTATCGACCATTCAACTTTCAGTTCCATAGCCACATACAAAGATCACATTTATAGTTGTAACACTCTTTCAAAATTGCATCACTTATACCCTTGTAATTCAATCCATATCAAAATTCAAATACGAGTACATGATACGTACCTGATCAACTTAATAATTTAAGCATATCCAAGTGAAGTTATATCGCAATTCTCATAGTCAGAAGCTTGCTACAGCTCAATCGGGATCAAAATTCATTACAATACAACAAACACATTTTAATAGTAAAAAATCATCACACTATCACTTTATCACTTTATGGCATGTATAAATAGACTCGCGCGTGCTACGTTAGTCCTAGAATCGACTAAACCGTAGCTCTAGTACCAATAAAATATAACACCCCTATCCCGTATCCGTCGCCGGAATAGGTAAAGGGGCATTACCGGACTTGAAACTCATATCCGAACAGTAAAAATTTTGAATATTTTTTTTATAAAGAATGTTCCTTTAGGTAAATACTAAAGACAGTCAGGGATACAATTTAACTGCTATAAGTACACATTCAAAAGATGTCATTTTCGCATGGCTTATATACATTAACCAAAATATTCTTCGGCCACTGGTCTATTCTTTACATGTCATAAAATAATTCAAAACATAACAGTAACAAGCAGTGGATAGTGATAGTGTGACTAGTTGCTGACGATCCCTGAGCCTGTAGCTTCCAAATGAGATCTATAAAACAGAGGAAACAAAGTAAACGGAGTAAGCATTACAATGCTTAGTAAGTTTTAAGCAGTGTCAACAGATAACAATCAAATTATAACATAGTTGTTCGTATTTTTATTTCACTCTTCCTTCGGGCATACCATCCCTTTACCAAATATGCCCATCTCATCATATATAATAGGCAGATAAATTCTCACTTGATAGTGATCTCTTATAAACATAGGTACATTACATGTTTTCACCTAACTTTCCACATTGACCAAACGCACAATAATCATAGAACAGTCTTATTGCTTTACTCACATATGCATCACATAACGACCTTGTGATTTAGTCTAAATCAAGCTTAAATATAATCTCAAAATACATACCTGACCAGCTTAACGCATTGAACGTATTTATTACCAATTGTTACTGTGAAGTCGTATAATCTTATGCTTTACTCGAATCTTCAGCAAAACCTTTAGCTCGAATAGTCCCCACACGTAGTTATCGGGTCTTACCTGGACAAAATCTCCACACGTAGTCATCGGGTCTTACCCGGACATAATCTCCACACGTAGTCATCGGGTCTTACCCAGAATATATTTCCAAGTTTCATGTACATTTATTCACATGTAACAACATTCACATCGACTGTCATATTTGTAATTCATTTGCCTCATCAAATATCTAATAATACACACCTTTCACATTTGGTCATTCGGCCACAATATACACACATCTCCTACATATTTCACACTAGCCGAATCACTAGCCATTCGGCTTTACCACATATACATATCTCATACATATTTCGCATTAGCCATTCGGCTTTACCACATATACATATCTCATACATATTTCACATTAGCCATTCGGCTTTACCACATATATATATCTCATACATATTTCACACTAGCCATTCGGCTTTACCACGTATACATATCTCATACATATTTCACACTAGCCATTCGGCTTTACCACATATACATATCTCATAGATATTTCACATTAGCCATTCGGCTTGACCACACATACATATCTCATACATATTTCGCATTAGCCATTCGGCTTTACCACATACATATCTTATACATATTTCACATTAGCCATTCGGCTTTACCACACATATATATATTTATCTTGTACATCAATTTCAGCAATAGCTTATAAGCAACTCAAATAGTTTCATCAATGTTTACAACAAATTCACATATTCACTACAAGCTGTTTTTCTGAGCAATAGTCACAAAATTATTTATAACAGGAGCTACAAAACTCAAAATCAATTTCCGTTAATTTTTCCACAATATAGACTCATATATCTTCCATCCATAAAATTTTAAGAATTTTAGGTTTGGCCAATCAATACCAGATTTTTCTTAAAATTTCCCCTATTTCACTGTTTGACTAATCTGACCACTGTTCACTACGAATCAAATTTCTCATTGTACAGAATTCAAAATATGTTCTATTTGATTTCATTTGAAACTAGAATAATTAAGTAGTCTAACCATATAAATTTTATCTTATAACCATTTTTGTACAAATTATAATGATTTTCTAAAAATAGAACAGGGGATTTAGGAGTCATTCTGACACTGTCTCACACAACTTTAAATATCTCTTTATAGGAAATTTCTTTGCTTACACGGTCTCTTTTATAAGAAACTAGACTAATTAAGCTTTGATTACATATTTTATTTGGCGTATAATTCCACACCAACAATTTATAATGATTTTCTAAGTTCACGTTACTGCTGCTGTCCTAAGCAAGTTATTACAATTTGCTCTTAAATTTCCAAGTCCAAACACTTATGAACTTACCATTTTAGTTTAAGACATATCATGGCCACATCATATCTTATTAAATCAACTCATTATGTCCTATTATGATTGAATTTACTCAACGTTTAATCACTTAAAACTTACCTTGGAAGTTGTCGAACGATTACGACGGCTATTCGATCACTTTTTCCTTTCCCTTATCCAACTTTGATCCTCTAGGCTCTTGAGCTAAATCAAACAATTTACTTCCCAAATTAAACATAGTCATACGACATCCATATACATTTTATACTAGCCGAAATGTACCATCAAGATATACTTTACTCAAATAATTTACATTGGCCGATCATGTATAATGTTTTGTAGCTTAATAAATTTAACATACATTATGTATTCATAATATTTGTGCAGCCAATTATCCATGGTCATACACACACAATCAAAAATAAATACCAAATTTTCATATCCTTTATGCCCTAAGCCGAATACACTTGTCATGCTCACCTACATTTTTCAAGTACAACATTCTCATATTCGGCATTAGTATCAAGCATAATAGCCAATTCTTCCCACCATTTCCAAACCAATTCATCAATGCAGTCATACCATTACAAATCAACTTAAAATAACCATATCTAATAATCAAATACCTATAGCATTGCACATTTCTCACATAGCAAGTACAACTAAATTCATTATTAATATATATATATCTAAACACTTAACTACAAGATTTAATCACCATTATCAAATCATAAAACAGCTTATAACCATCATCTATATTTACTTCACATAAACCGAAATAACCATTACATCATCTTTAAAACACTTAGCATTTTACCCATTTAATCAAGCCAAATCTCAAGACCATTCCATCACACAAATTATACCATAAACATACTTACAATTTAAGTTAATGCATGACCGAAAATCACCATCATTAACATCATTATCAAACCAAAACCAAAACACATCTATCATTCGTATACCAAGCTTACCAAAACAAACTACTATGAGTTTCAAGCTTATTGACCGAATCTCAAACCTCAAAATTCTAAGTTTAATCTATGGGATAAGTAGAGTTTGAACTAATCATCTCAAACATGCATAGATTTTCAAGAATCATTCAATACATACCTCATTCTAGCCATCTTCTAAGCCAAAAATCAAAGCAACCAAACTTTCTCCTCCCTCCCTTTAGGCTACGGCAATGGAGGAGAAGAAAAGACCCAACTTTGTTTTTTTTTCTCCCCTTTTAATTATTTAATTCCTCTTATAATTTATGACATATAATAACTTGATTTATTATAAAACTATTTGATATTGTTTAACTAAAATATAACATACAAAATGCCAAAATGTGTCATTCATGCCCATCCTTGCCGTCCACTACCAAGAAAAAGGAATGTTTGACATGCAAGTCCCTCATGCTTCAAACCATGCAATTTTTAGCCACTACCAATTAACCTATGACATTTTCAAGATTTTTCACATAAGCCCCTTTTTATTTATTTCACATCCAAATGACAAAATTAAAGCATGAAATTTTCACACATACTTATTCATAAATAATAAGCATAAAATATAACAATTAATTAATTTTGTGGCTCGGTTTTGTGGTCCCGAAACCACTTTCCGACAAGGGTCAAATTAGGGGTGTCACACTTAGCCCCTTATTCAGATAACAGTATGGCCCATAGGCCCATTTCAAAATACATGCAACATCAATAACATATACAAGCCCATTTGGGGAGACTACTCAACCCACCAACCACTACACTCCACCCGTACCAGCCATAGACTCTATGTGGGGAATAGCTCAACCCACCCAGCCCAACACTCCACAGTTGCAGCCTTGCTGCTCAGTTAACAGTAAATTGAGGCAAAGCGTCCAGTACGTGGACAAGCCACTTTCAGTACTTCCTCCGTCAATATCCCAGTCCCATGCATCAGATAATAACAATATGGCATGCAGTAAATAACAACTGTCAAACGTGCATTTAGGTCAATTTAACCCTAGGGGTATTTCGGTAATTTATCTCCTAGGGGTAAAATTGTAAATTTTCCACTTTTAAAGGTACTTCAGTAATTTATCTATTTTAGGGTTTTTCATGCATATTCCTACCTTTAACGTACTAACAGAATCACTACCGAGGGTTCTTACCGAATTGGGCCCGTTGGCCCATCATTCCAATTTTGGCCCGTTGGCCCATCATTCTGATTTTGGCCCATTAAGCCCAAAAATATCGAGGGCACAGAAATCATTCACTTTGCAGTCCAAACATTGCAGCTTACCAAAAACATTAATCGATTTACCTCACGAGCATTTGCATACTCACAAATCTACAAAATACCGGTTTTCGACATTTCGGCTTTTGCCGATCTAGACTAAGAAAGAGGGTGTTAGTTACACACCTGTTTGCGACGATATGCTGATGAGATCCACACACGAACTGCATACAATTGGATTACTAACACGTTAATCTAACTATTCAAATACGAACTACGTATTAACCCTTTACAATATTTGGCCAACCACACCTACAGGTCATAGTAAGCTTATAAGAAATCAATAAGCAACTCATTAACAAATTTTTGTCAATGTTTACCACATAATCATAATTTCACTTCAAGCTGTCTTCCTGAGCAATAGTCACTAAATCATTTATAATTGGAGCTACGAAACTCCAAATCAAGTGGCGTTAATTTTCCCTGAAAATAGACTCATATATCTTCTATCCATAAAATTTTCAGAATTTTTGGTTTAGCCAATCAATACCAGATTTTTCTCAAAATTTTCTCATGTTTCACTGTTTAACTAATCTGAGCACTCTTCATTACGAATCAAATTTCTCATTGTACAGAATTAAAAATATGTTCTTGTTTATTTCATTTGCAACTAGACTCATTAATCTTTAATTACATAATTTATTCAGCTTCTAATTCATCTCCCACAATTTATGGTGATTTTCCAAAGTCACGTTACTGCAGCTGTCCCAAGCAGATTTATTACCAAATCACTCTTTCACACACCTATCTTGCATGCATGTTATTTAAACATGTATATCACCAACAAATCATCACATATCAATGATTTTTACTTAAGCATAATCTCCATTTCATCATTTTAAAGAACAACATGTTAGCCGATTTTTCCCTTTAGCATCTAAGGCACATGCATGATCATTTGTTTGGCTCAACTTCACCTATCTTCCATTTTTCATCAAAAGAACATGAAACAACAACCATTTCCTTCATTTTAATTCATGACCAAATGCTCACAACACACCCAAAACCCAAAATATGCTTTAAGAGTTAAGGTAGAATTAAGAAGAACTCATGAACATCAATATAGAAGCAAACTACCATGAACTTACCTTCAATTTTCTTCCCCAAGTGACCGAACATTCAAGAGCTTTCTCCTCTCCTTTCTCTTCTCTAACTTTCGGCTATGATGAGCAAAGATGGACAAAACTTTGTTCTTTTCACCCCTTTTTCTTTTAATAAAATTTCATATTTCATCCATTTAATTCTTTAATACAAAAGACATGAAATGCCCATCATGGAACATTTACCTAACCCATTATCATGGAACATTTACCTAACCCATTATCAATTTTTATCAATTTGTACCATAAATTATGGATATCAAGTGCACATATTGTCTTCAACAACATGATGGCCGGCCACTTCATGTAAAATGGGAGGTTTGTCATGCAAATCCTCCTATTTTGCGCTCCTATTTGTTTGGCCACTTCAATTTAGCATATAGCATTTTCAAACATTTTCACATAGGTCCTATTTCATAATTTCACCCCCTTTATCTTATGGAACAAAAATTAACTAAAATTAACGAAGCTCACAACAGTTGGTTATCTATTCACCCAGGTTGTACGAAGATGTATAATGATCTGAAACAACTTTAATGGTGGCATGGTATGAAACGAGACATTTCTGACTTTGTTTCGAAATGTTTAGTCTGTCAGCAAGTAAAAGCCAAGCATTAGGTACCTTCTGGATTACTTCTGCCAATCATGATATCTGAGTGGAAATGGGGCAGAGTCACGATGTGTTTTGTATCCGATTTGCTGTTGACACCGAGCAAGAAAGATGCAATTGGGTTATTGTGGATAGATTGACTAAATCAACTCATTTTATTCTGATTCACATAGATTACTCACTTGATAAGCTAGCTGAATTGTATGTTTATTAGATTGTGAGATTGCATGGAGTACCTATTTATATTGTTTCAGATAGAGATTTGAGGTTTACATCGCGGTTTTAGAAGAAACTGCAAGATGCTCTAGGCACGAAATTACATTTTAGCATTGCTTTCCATCGCAAACAGATGGTCAGTCCGAACGAATATTTAGATACTTGAGGATATGTTGAGATGTTGCATTCTCGAGTTTGAAGGTACGTGGGAACGATACTTACCTCTGATTGAATTTGCGTACAATAATAGTTTTCAATCGAGTATCAAAATGGAACCTTACAGGGATTTGTACGGCCGTAAATGTCGAACACCATTATATTGGACTGAGCTCAGTGAAAACAAGATACATGGGGTCGATTTGATTAGAGAGACTGAACAAAAAGTGAAAGTGATTCGTTAAAGTTTAAAAATAGTGTTAGATATTCAAAAATCGTATGCGGATATGAAACGAAAAGATTTAGAGTTTCAGATAGGGGAAAAGTCTTTTTGAAAGTCTCGTCATCGAAGAAAATACTCAGATTCGGTCTTAAAGGTACATTGAGTCCAAGATTTATTGGACCGTATGAGATTATTGAGCATATCGGGTCGGTTGCTTATAGACTATTGTTGCCACTTGAGTTAGAAGAGATCCATAATGTATTCCATGTTTTGATACTTTGTAGATATCGATCTGATCCCTCACATGTGATTAATCCAACAGAAATTGAGATTAAGTCTGATTTGACATATGAGGAAGAACCGATTCGTATTCTAGCTCGCGAAGTTAAAGAATTGTGAAATAAGAAAATTTTTTTATTTAAAGTACTGTGGCATAAACACGGAGTTGAGGAAGCAACATGGGAGCCAGAGTATGCAATGAAAGAGTATTATCCGAACCTATTCACCAGTAAGATTTTCGGGGACGAAAATCCCTAAGAGGGGAGAGTTGTAATAGCCCGATTTAGACCCTATTTGGAATGCTGGTTTTGAGACCACGAATCTGAGTCAGAAAAACATTTTAAAATTATTTGCTCTGTTTATTATGTGTGAAATTTTTGTGCTTTAATTTTGTTGTTTGAGTGCCCAATTAAATAAAAGGACTTAATCGCGTAAAATGAAAATTTGGTGGTTAATTATGAACGGGCTGAATAGTTGTTGTCTTTTAAAATTGAGGCATTTAAGTTGCAATTAGCCCATTATATAATGATATGGACGATCATGACCTTAATATATAATGCTTTTGTATTAATTAATAAAGGTTAATTTGGTAAAATGTATAATAACATATATTAAATAAAACATAAAATATAACATAAGTGTTCGTACTTTGTTCTTGCCAAAACTAAAGAAAAGAAAATAAAGATTTTAAGGGTTCGGCATTATTGAAGCTTGATTCAAGGTGAGTTCTGGCTCAGGTTTTGATAATTTTTACATTTTTGAGATCGTTGCTATGTTATCTACACAGCGCATGCTTGAATTTTTTATTTTGATGAATATTTTGAGTTAGGCCATTGATGAATATTTGAGCTATGTGATGTTAGTTGATGAAATATGAAAGATATGTTTCGGATTAACATGTTTTGTATTGGAATTTTTGATGATTTTGAGTAATTAGGACTAAATTACAAAAATAATAAATTGAGGGACTAAAATGTGAAATAAATGAAATATATGGACTTATATGAACACAAGAAAGATTGGGCCTAAGCATGGTATAAGCAAATTTTACATGTTTTGTGTTTTATGCAATTTGCACTAAATTGTAAAAAGTGCAAAATGTGAGGAGTAAAATAGTAATTTGCCCATTTATATGTTTTTGGACTAAATTGAGTGAAAACATGTTTGAATGAGTTTAACTTGAATATGTTTAGATCAAGAACCAAAGAAATCGGATTTGGATCGGGACTAGTCGTCTCGTTCTGATTTTCATCGTCCGAGGTAAGTTTATAAGCAAATAAGTATTTTTAATTTTGAATAAATATGAGATTTATATGTTGAAATGAAACATGTGAAATTATATTTATGTTGGCCGAATGAAAATAAGCCTCGAAATTATGTTTATGAATTTGTTTCGACCGAGCTACGAAGTCCGAAAGCCCCGTACGAACCTTAGGAATAGCTAGGATACATATGTCATGACATAGGATCTTTGATACGTGTTCTCGAGTAGGACCACGTCTGGGATGTTGGCATCGATATGTGGTTACGAATAAGACCATGTTTGGGACATCGACATCGTATTTGATTCGTATAAGACCCTATCTGGGACAATGGCAATGATATGAGATAGCATGTAATACCACATCTGGGACGTTGGCATTGTTATATATAAGTGATTATTCGAGTACCCTATTCAATTCCGAATGGTTCAATGAGCAATGATAAGCTGTGATCAAAGGTGTAAAAAGAGCAAAAACGAACAGGTATGAGTTAGTTGATTACCTATTTGAAAATAAGGTAAGTTTGTCATTTGATATGTGATGCAAATTATATAAGTTACTAATGTGAGCATATGTGTACTGGTGAAATATTTTGGCCCTATGTTATGTATATGTATATGATGTTAAATTTAGATTCATGAGTATATGAGTATGTGTTGTAACACCCCTATCCCGTAATTGTCACCGGAACAGGTAAGGGGCATTACCAAATAGATAGAACATTTTAGATAAATACAGAATCACAGATATCACATAGTATTATTGCATAAGAAAATCAACAATTCATCCCTTATGGAGGTCTCCAAGACCTAAGACATACTTTTGGAAAAGGTCGGGACTAAACCGAGCACATTCAGAACTTTCAGAACATAAAAAAAAAATCAATTCTGTTGAGGTCACATGGCCATGCACACGGCCGTGTGATACTTAGCTAGCTATTACCTTAATACCACGGTTATATGATAAGCCCATGTGTCTTAACCGTGTGGTCTTAAGGGGTTACTGCTTTGCATACACGACCATAAGGCAAACACAATAGCAGCTAACTCGAGGTCGTATGTTAGATAGTTCTTTTCATGCGGCTTCATCTGTCTCGATGTATAAGCAACAACTTTTCCTTCTTGCATTAGAACACAACCGAGTCCGTTCAACGAAGCATCACTGTAAACAACAAATTCTTTACCTGATTTAGGTTGCACAAGTATAGAAGCTTCAGTTAATAGAGCTTTTAACCGATCAAAACTTTTCTGACTCTTTTCAGACCACTCAAAATTCACATCTTTCTGAAACAATTTTGTCAACAGAGTTGCAATCATCGAGAAACCTTTTACGAAACTTCTATAGTCCTAGAAAACTACGGACTTTAGATACATTCTTTGGAGGTTTCCAATCCAGAATAGCTGAAATTTTGCTCGTATCAACTTGGATACCAGAGGCTAATACAATATAACCCAAGAAACCAACTTCTTACGACCAAAACTCACATTTACTGAACTTTTCAAACAGATGCTTATTACGCAAAACTAAAGCACAACTTTCAAATGCTCAGCATGCTCAGTTTTATCACGTGAATAAACCAATATGTCATCAATGAATACCACAGCAAATTGATCTAGATACGGTCTAAAAATTCTATTCATTAAATCCATAAAGACAGCAGGTGTGTTCGTTAATCCAAAAGGCATAACTAAAAATTCATAATGCCCATACCTCGTTTTGAAAGCAGTTTTTGGAATGTCAGAGTCCTTTACTCACAACTGATAATAACCCAATCTCATATCTATCTTTGAAAACACAGTAGCACCTTTCAACTGATCAAATAAGTCATCAGTTCTGGGTAGAGGATATTTTTTCTTTATAGTCACTTTGTTAAGCTGACGGTAATCAATACACATTCTCATTGTGCCATCTTTCTTTTTCACGAACAGAACAGGAGCACCCTATGGTGAAAAGCTCGGTCTAGCAAATACTCGACCAGTCAATTCTTGTAACTGAGACTTTAGTTCTTTTAGTTCAGTCAGAGCCATTTTGTATGGAGCTATCGAAATTGGAGTAGTACCAGGTACCAATTCAATGCCAAATTCTATTTCTCTAACTGGAAGTAATCCGGGAAGTTCTTCAGGAAACACATCAGGGAACTCACAGACAACAGGTACAAATTAAACTTTCTTATCATTCACTTTCGAGTCTAACACATAAGCTAAGTAAGCTTCACAACCTTTCTTCACATATTTCTATGCTTTCATTGCAGATATCACAGCTGGTAGTCTGTTGAGATCACTAGACTCAATTCTAATTATCTCATCATTCCTACACTTTAAATCAATGACTTTTCGTTTGCAATTCACAATAGCATCGTGCAAAGTTAATGAGTCCATTCCCAGAATTATATCAAATTCATCGAAAGGAAAAAGCACCAGATCAGTAGGAAAACAGACATCTCGAATCAATAACAGGCAATTCTTGCAGACTTTATCAACCAAGACACTTTTGTCTAAGGGGTTCGATACTTTAATTACAAATTTAATAAACTCTACAGGCAAAGTCTTACTGTGCACTTAATTCATACATATATAAGAATGTGTTGATCCAAGGTCTATCAATGTAATCATAGAAGTACCATAAAGAATAAAAGTACTAGTAATCACGTCTGGAGACGAGGCTTCCTCACGAGCTCGGATAGCATAAGCTCTGGCAGGTGCTCTGCCCTCAAATCTAACAACAGTATCCCTAGTAGCTCTTTGACTACCACTTGCATTTTCCCGTATTTCTGGAAGGTCTACTTCTAGCTGAGGTGTTGCTTGGTCTTGGATGTTGTACATTCTCTTGCTCAGCAGGTTCAGACTAATCTTTTACAAAATGGTCCAGAGCTCCATATTGGAAACAGGCTCGGTCATTCAATCTATAATTTCCCGGATGTATTTTACCACAGTGTTTACATTCAGGTTTCGCAGATCGGACATTCCCGACACTTGCAACAGAAGTAGCAGGAGCTCTAAAATTCGAATACGATCTAGCTCGATCTCGATTCGAATGTCTTACATCAACCTTTGAACGGCTACGATCATCTCAGAATTTCTTTGTCATAGACTAAAATGATCTACTTGAAGATCTCTTTCTAACATATCTAGCTTCAGAATCAGCTTTTCTTTTCTCTTTACTTAATTCTTCAGCTTTACAAGCTCGCTCAACGAGCACTACCATTTCTTTAAACCTTTTGCACATTATTGCTTTATTTGATACACATTCCTGAGCATACTGGCTCAATCTCACAAATTCACGTTCGTATTCAGTAACAGACATACGGCCTTGCTTAAGCTCGAGAAACTCTTTGTGTTTCTGATCGATGAATCTCTGACTAATGTATTTCTTCTGAAATTCAGCTTGGAAGAAATCCCAAGTAACCCGTTCACTCGGAACCACAGATATTAAAGTTTTCCACCAATGGTACGCCATATCTCTTAGAAGTGAAATGGTACATTTTACACATTCCTCAGGATTCAGAGACATTTCATCAAACACTCGTACTGTATTCTCTAACCAAAATTCGGTTCCTTTAGCATCATCATTCGTTGTAGCTCGGAACTCTTCAGCCCCATACTTTCTAATCTTATCAACTGGTGGTCTATTTAACTGAATCGGATTCACTGAGGGCATAACAAGAATTTGAGGAGGATTAATCGGGGGTGAAGGTTATTGTACAGCCGGATTGGTTCTAATATACTAAGTGAACCAACAATTCATCATATGATAGAAGGCTTGTTTAGCGTCATCATCACGGCTACTCGTAGCCGATTGGGAATTAGCTTGCACTATCCCTTGCGCGGGAGCAGGCGCATGGCTTTCAACATCGTCAGTTACAACTCTATCGGGATCTATTCGCTATATAAAAGCACATTTCAATGTCAGGATTCATCACACTATCGTAGTTTTAGATATATGACATGTATAGCTAGACTCACATATGCTATGGTAGTCCTAGAACCAACTAAACCCTAGCTCTGATACTAATAAAATATAACACCCCTGTCCCGTAACCATCGCCAGAATAGGTAAGGGGCATTACCAGACAGATAGATCATTTTAGGTAAATACAGAATCACAGATATCACATAGTATTATTGCATAAGCAAATCAACAATTCATCCCTTATGGAGGTCTCCAAGACCTAAGAAATACTTTTAGAAAAGGTCGGGACTAAACCGAACATATTCAAAACTTTCAGAACTTAAAAAAAATTCAATTCTATTGAGGTCACACACCCATGTGATTAGGCCGTGTGCCTTACACAGGCACCAGACACACCCATGTGATCCAGTCGTGCCAAAACAGAGTATATATACTGACTTTTACACACAGGCAATAGACACCGCCTTGTGCCATGGCCGTGTGATACTTAGCTAGCTATTGACTTAAGCCCACGGTCATATGATACACCCATGTGTCTTAAACTTGTGGTCTAAGAGGTTACTGCTTTGCATACACGACCATATGGCACATCCGTGTTTACTGACCGTGTGCGTAATGCAGGCTTGGTTTAAGCCAATTTGCCACCCCTTTTTGGGTCATTCCTACAAGCAACATTAAACAACATTTATACTAAAATTTTCAACCAATTCCAGGCTCAAAACATGCTTAAACTTACCATTTCCTCAACTTGGAATATTTCAAAATGACCACCACATACAAGGCCATATAACCATTACAAGCATACACAATTTGGCATCACAAACCATTTACCAAAACTAAGCACAAACATACCATTTGCCAGCCAACTCTCATGGCATAACATATATATATCAAAGCTTAATTACATAGACATTCTAGCCTATACATGCCATACTTAAAAATATTTACACTTTCAAAAGTACCAAAATGAGTTTGATAGTATGGTGACAATCCTCGACCATCCCCGAGCCTTTAATAGCTACGAAAACTGTAAAATAGACAGAAATCACTCCGAGTAAGCTACAAAGAGCTTAGTAAGCCAAATACAATTGGTTTAACTATTAATTCATATAAAGAACAAATCAACAACAAGAATTCATAACCATTTCACAGAATAGTTCATGAGCCTAACCATGCTCATTTGCTTGTATACATGTCATCTTTCATTACCATGATTTCATACATATTTCGCATTCATTATTTCACAGAAATAGAGTCTTTCATATTCAGAAATTTAGTATGATACTAATGTACCTGTATAGATTATACATTTCATATATTCATTCACATATCTCGTACTCTATCATCAAACGGTTCAGAAATGATACAGATACTCATAAACGGTACAATGCCGACGTCCCGGACGTGGTCTTACATGCAATTCAGTATCGATGCCTCTGTCCCAGACAGGGTCTTACACGAAATCAGATACAATGCCTATGTCCCAGACATGGTCTTACACGTAAATCTCAAATCGAGGCCTGTGTCCCAGACACAGTCTTACACGATATCTCAGATCAATGTTAACGTTCTTTTAAAAACATACAGAGCTTTTTCAGATACTAGCATATTATCGGAGTTCACTCGAAATTTATTCATCAGGCTCTCAAGGCCATCCAATACAGATTACAGCTTGTATGCACAAAATTTAGTCAATTTAACACATAATTGTAATTTGACTTACCTCGTATGAATTTCAGATGGAAACGAGTCGACTATTCGACTATTTTGGACTTCTCTCGATCTAAGTCTAATTTTCTTTGTTCTTGATCTAATACAATTCAAATTCAACCATTCAATCATTCATTTCATTAAAAATAATCCATGAACACATATTTAGGGCACTTTGCATTTTAGCCCTTACATTTTCACACTTTGACAATTTAGTCAATTTTTCACAAAATCACAAATATGCAAAATTCACCAAGACTATAGCTTGGCCGAATATATATAGCTTCCATATAAGCCCAAATAACATATTTAATTCACAATTTAGTCCTTCAAAACCTCATTTTCACAAATTAGCCCAAATAGCTCAATTCCATCAAAAATTCAAGAACAAAGCATGTTAATCTCACATATATCTTTCATAATCCATATAAAAACATTACAAAGCTCATATAATAATCAATGGCACATTTCATAATTGTGACAGCCCAAAATTGACCCTAGTCGGGAAGTGGTTTCGGGACCACAAGACCGAGTCGTAAAAAAAATAATTACTTGCTATATTCTATGCTTATTATGTGTGAACATGAGTATGTGGAAGTTTCATTCCCTAATTTTACCAATTGCATGAGAAAATTGTTAATAGGGATCGATTTGAGGCATGGAGAAAATATGATAGTCCAATTTAAAATGGTCTATTAGTGCATGTACCAAAAAGAGTGGACTTGCATGTCAAATAGACCATTTTTGAATGTGAATGGCCGGCCAACACACGCATGCATTATGGTGTTCCCTTGTCTCCATTTTTTTTATATTTAGTGGGAATTATGTATAATAAATTTATATTAGTAAGTGGTGATAAAAACAAAGTTCCATCATCTTTTCTATCATCTTGCCGAAACCATAAGGAAAAGAAAAGAAAAAAAAGATGGAAGCTAGGACATTCGGCCAAGTGAGTTTATAGATTAAGGTATGATATCATGTGGTTCTTTTAGCATTTTTTTGTGAAGTTGAGTTGTTTTGATGCTCATAACATGACCCATGTGTTGATTTTTGAGTTGTGTTGCAAGAAACCTTTGGTTATGTTCTTATATGCCAAAGTGATGATGTTTGTAGTATGTGATTTGAAATGGTTATAGATGAATATGAACTAAGAAACATGTATTATTGAGTAAGTAGAAGATAGAAAGGGGTTTAAATGGGAGGTTCATTTGATTTATTTTTGTCCTTGTATGAAAAGTGGTTCTTGGTTAAGGCCGAATGAGTCATGCTAGATTAGTTGAAAAGAATGTTCATGTTATGAGGTAATTTGAATAATTGACCGAAACATGAAAGGAATAATGAAAGTTGTATTAAGTTAATGTGCATACTTTAGTCTAAGTGTTGAGGAGTATTCGGCTAAGATAGTTGAAATGTGGGTGTTGCCGATTTTTAAATTTAGATTATGGGAGTGGCTATAATGGACATTAAGATGTTGAACTTAAGAAATTAGAAGTAAATGAACTTGATAGTATTTAAGAGATAGAGGTGATAGATTAATGTTGCACATTCGGCTATGGTTAGGCATGTTGATGATCTTATCTTGATTTAGATAATTAAGCATAAAAGGGTGGTAAAGGGGATGGAATTGTCGAATGATTAGTTGGGTAACAAAAGAAGCATTCGGCCATCTCTTGAGAGCTTGTGTGGTGTTGGGTTTAAAATTAGCAAAGGTAACTTACCTAATGCATGTGCATGTGTGATTAGATTTTTGATGATATGGTAGTTGCATGAGGTTATTAGCCGAATATACTAACATACATATACATGTGAAATTGGATTGTAAATATTCAGCAAGGTGGTTAAACTAGTTAAATTATTGATTTAGCTCAAGGAGTTAAAGGAGGTGAATCGAGCAAAGGCAAAGAAAAGGTTATCGAGTAGCCGAGGTTGAACCGTCTTACCCAACACGAGATAAGTCATTAAGCATGTAGTTGGTATTATTTCAATGGTCATAATGTTTATGTATTGATGCTGAATGGAATGAATAAATATACATATATATATATGTGCATGTACGTATGTGATGATGAAATTGTTGAATGAAAGAAAAGAGGCAAGATGTACTGAGATGTTGATCTCGGCACTAAACGTGCGGGATAACCATTTATGACCATGAGATTGGCGCTAAGTGCGCGGGATTAAATTGTACAGCACTAAGTGTGCGATTTGACTATGTTGCACTAAGTGTGCGAAATGAATATGATGCACTAAATGTGCGAGTTGACCATGCGGCACTAAGTGTGCGAGTTTGACTATGTAGCACTAAGTGTGCGATTTGATTACGTAGCACTAAGTGTGCGATTTGACTACGTAGCACTAAGTGTGCGATTTGATTATGTAGCACTAAGTGTGCGAGTTGATTATATAGCACTGAGTGTGCGGACTCGATATACATTCGTGAATCATTATGGACACTATGTGTGCGAAACTATTGAGTCGATCGCGGACAGCGGATCGGGTAAGTGTCTTGAGTACATGGCTAATAGGTGCTATGCTTATACTTGGTGTTGAGCTCGGTAAGTTTGAACCTATGTGACAAATATACTTGAAGTCACGTACATAAAATTTATCGTAGGATGGGTGAAAGGCCGTTTAGTCGTTTGATTGTAACGAAAATAAATTGATTTATGAAAATGCTTCAATGTCCTATTGATGAGTATATGGAATGTGAATGCATGAATTGATATGAAATTGAATTGATAGGTTGGAGGAACTATGGTATGGTTCGGAATGGATGGAGTAATTAGCCTCGTTCCATTTTGTTTTCTCTTGTGATAATGTTATTGATGGATGGTAGTGCATAGCTTATGACTTACTGAGTTATAAACTCACTCGGTGTTTCCTTGTCACCCATTATAGGTTGCTTGGACTCATCTATTTTTGCGTGGTCGGGCCGTCATCGAAGTCATCACACCGGATAGCAAGTTTTGGTACTTTCTTCTTAGTTGGCTTAGAAGAACATTTTGGCATTTATAAGCTATTACGTTGTGTTTGAATTTTGGCATGTAAACTTTAAGCCATGCGAAAATGGCACGAATGTTCGATTGAGTTGGATCAAGGGTAGGCATGAAATGAACCTAGTTACTTTCGTAACAGATGCTGGCAGCAGCAGTGTCATGAGATTGAAAAATCACTAAAAATAGTAGGAGTGGAATTAATTGATGAATAAATTATGTAATCGAAGCTCGATGAGTCTGCTTTCATGAGGAAGTAACGAAAAGATCATATGGGCAGTATATTAAGAGATAATCAGATTATTGTGGGACAGGGCCAGAACGGTTTCTGGATTCCCTGCTCCGACTTTGAAAATTCATTACAAATTAACCAGAGATAATTAGGGGTCGTACCATATATGTAAAGATTCCTCTCTGAGTCTAGTTTTCATAGAAACAAACGTCATCAGTATTGAAGCCCCGTGCAGGGAGATATTCAAGTCGTAATGGGCAAAGGTCAGTGTAGTCGACCCCTGCAACTTGGGAGAATTTGACTAATAAACTGTACTAATTGGCCCAACCAAAAATTCTAGAAAAAAATACATAGATGGGCACATGAGTCTAGTTTCTGGGAAAAATTAGTAAACTGATTTTCGAGTTACGAAACTCAAGATATGATTTTTAAAACGACTAGTACACAGATTGGGCAGTGTCTGGAAAATAAATTTTGTAAGGGGTTAAAGTCAGTTAACACCTCGTGTTCGACTCCGGTGTCGGTTTTGGGTTCGGGGTGTTGCATTTTATTGGTATCAGAGCTATGGTTTAGTCGGTTCTAGGACTACCATAGCACGTATGAGTCTAGCTATACATGCCTTAATGTTAATGTTTAAAAGGGTGATGACTTCTGACGGTTGAAATGTTTTTGTTTTGATTAGTAAATGGATCTCGGTGAAGAAAGAACCCTAGCGGATGACGTTGAGAGCGTAGCGGCTGCTCCTGCACAAGGGACGCCGCCTGTTGAACCTCAGTCATCTGCGAATAATCAAGGTGAGGGGGCTAAACAAGCCTTCTTTACCATGATGAATGAGTGGGTCGAGCAATATACCCGAACCAACCCGGCTGTCCAACAATTCCCGAATTTGAATAATCCACCCCAAGAGCCTGTAATGCCATCAGTCGCTGATCCTGTGAGGCTGAGTAAGCCACCTGTAGACTTGATTAGGAAGCGTGGGGCCGAGGAATTCAAGGCCATAGTAACTGATGATGCCGAAAGGGCCGAGTTCTAGCTTGATAACACCATTCGGGTGTTCGATGAATTGTCATGCACACCCGACGAATGTCTAAAATGTGCTGTATCTTTGTTGCGAGACTCAGCCTACTATTGGTGGAGGACCTTGATTTCCATAGTCCCGAACGAGCGAGTAACTTGGGACTTCTTTCAAACGGAATTCCGGAAGAAATTTATTAGCCAACGGTTCATTGATCAGAAGCGTAAGGAGTTCTTGGAACTCAAGCAAGGCCGTATGACTGTATCTGAATACGAACATGAATTCGTAAGACTCAGTAGGTATGCCCGGGAGTGTGTAGCTGATGAGGTTGCTATGTGCAAAAGATTCGAGGAAGGATTGAATGAAGATTTAAAGCTACTAATGGGTATTTTGGAAATAAAAGAATTCGTAACACTAGTCTAACGAGCCTGCAAGGCGGAAGAACTTGGAAAGGAGAAGAGGAAGGCTGAATTTGAAGCTAGAGATTATCGTAAGAGATCGACGGGTAAAGCTCTGTTCTCAGCTGTAAAGAAGTTCAGGGAGGACATTAAGAAGTCGAGGGCGACTGCGGGAATTTCCATCGGGGCAAGACCATCGATGGGCTCCCGAGCTACTTCGGTAGCTAGTGTGGGCAATAATCGTCACGAGAAACCTGAATGTCCCCAATGTGGAAGACGACACCTAGGTGAATGTTGGGGCAAGTCTACTAGCAGGGCCTGTTACGGATGCGGTTCGAAGGACCACTTCATTAGAGATTGCACGGAGCTGGATGAGAAGAATAAGATTCAAGGTGCAAGACCTAGTGGAGTGAAATCTAGAGGTAGACCACCGAGAATTTTAGGAGGCAGGGGTGGTAGTCAGAGGGGGGCCTCTGATACGGCCGATCGAGCCGAGAACCGTACTCCTGCTAGAGCTTATGCCATTCGCGCACGAGAGGAGGCATCCTCCCCCGATGTCATCACTGGTACCTTCACTCTCTTTGATACTAATGTGATTGCATTAATTAACCCTGGTTCTACTCATTCATATGTATGCGAAACCTTAGCAACCAGTAAGACTCTACCTGTTGAGTCTACTGAGCTCGTAATTCGAGTATCAAACCCTTTGGGTCAATGCGTACTTGTTGATAAAGTGTGTAAGAGATGCCCTCTCATAATCCGAGAATCCTGTTTTCCGGCCGATTTGATGCTTTTGCCGTTCGACGAGTTTGATGTTATTCTTGGTTTGGATTGGTTAACCGCGCATGATGCGGTTGTGAATTGCAAAAGCAAGACTATCGATTTGAGGTGCGCAAATAATGAAATAATCCGAGTTGAGTCTGTGGACTTAAGGGGGTTGCCAGCTGTAATATCAGCAATGTTGGCCCAGAAATATGTAAGGAAAGGGTGCGAAGCATACCTCGCGTATGTACTTGATGACAAGAGTTAGAAAAGAAACCCGAATCGGTGCCGGTGGTCTGTGAATACCCGGATGTTTTTCCTGAAGAGTTACCGGGTTTGCCACCTGTTCGGGAGGTAGAGTTTGGCATTGAGCTTGTACCTGGAACCACGCCAATTTCGATCGCTCCGTATCGTATGGCACTAACCGAGTTAAAAGAGTTGAAAGCTCAGTTGCAAGAATTGACGGATAGAGGTTTCGCTCGACCGAGTTTCTCACCTTGGGGTGCACCAGTATTGTTCGTGAAAAAGAAGGACGGAACCATGAGGTTGTGCATTGATTATCGTCAACTGAATAAAGTGACGATAAAGAATAAGTATCCGTTACCGCGTATTGATGATCTGTTCGATCAATTAAAGGGAGCATCGGAGTTTTCAAAGATAGATTTGAGATCGGGTTATTATCAGTTGCGGATTCGAGATTCGAACGTACCCAAAACTGCTTTCAGAACGAGGTACGGTCACTACGAGTTCTTAGTGATGCCGTTTGGGCTCACTAATGCCCCTGCAGTGTTTATGGATTTGATGAATCGGATCTTCAGGCCGTATTTGGATCGGTTCGTAGTTGTGTTTATTGATGACATCTTGGTCTATTCAAGAGATGAGACCGAACATGCTGAGCATCTGAGGCAAGTGTTGCAAATTTTGCGGGATAAGCAGTTATATGCTAAGTTCAGTAAGTGTGAGTTCTGGTTAAGAGAGGTTAGCTTCTTGGGTCATGTGGTATCCGCATCGGGTATTCGAGTTGACCCGAGCAAAATTTCAGCCATACTTAACTGGAAGCCTCCGAGAAATGTTACCGAAGTCCGGAGCTTTCTAGGGCTCGCCGGTTATTACCGACGATTTGTCAAAGGTTTCTCGATGATAGCCACACCAATGACGAAGCTACTTCAGAAGGATGTTAAGTTCGAATGGACGGAGAAATGTCAGAAAAGCTTCGATCAACTGAAAACTCATCTGACAGAAGCTCCAATTTTGGTGCAACCCGAATCGGGTAAAGAGTTTGTCATTTATAGTGACGCATCCCTACTTGGGTTGGGTTGCATATTGATGCAAGAAGGTCGAGTTGTGGCCTATGCGTCGAGACAATTGAAGCCACACGAGAGAAATTATCCGACACATGATCTCGAACTAGCCGTCATTGTGTTTGCATTGAAAATATGGCGACATTATTTGTTTTGTGAGAAGTGCCATGTGTTTTCGGATCACAAAAGTCTCAAATATTTGATGACTCAACGAGACTTGAATCTGCGACAAAGACGTTGGCTTGAGTTGTTGAAAGATTACGAGCTTGTCATTGATTACCACCCGGGAAAGGCTAATGTGGTTGCGGACGCCTTAAGCCGGAAATCACTGTTTGCTTTACGAGCGATGAATGTACACTTGTCTGTTCTACCTGACAATGTGTTAGTAGCTGAATTAAAAGCCAAACCATTATTGACTCATCAAATTCGTGAAGCTCAGAAAGTCGATGATGAATTGGTTGCAAAACGAGCTGAGTGTGTTCCGAACAAGGAATCGGAGTTTCAGATTGATGATGATGGTTGTTTGAGGTTTAGAAGTCGTTTGTGCGTTCCAAGGAATTCGGAACTCATTCCGATGATCCTGAACGAAGCCCATTGTAGCCGAATGTCAATTCACCCGGGGAGCACGAAAATGTACAACGACTTGAAACGTCGATTTTGGTGGCATGGTATGAAACGAGACATCTCCGACTTTGTTTCGAGATGTTTAATATGTCAACAAGTGAAAGCGGAACATCAAGTGCCTTCAGGGTTACTTCAGCCGATCATGATACCCGAGTGGAAATGGGACCGAGTCACAATGGACTTTGTGTCCGGACTGCCATTGTCAACAAGTAAGAAGGATGCAATTTGGGTTGTGGTTGATAGACTGACTAAGTCGGCTCACTTTATCCCCGTGCGTACGGATCTTTCATTGGATAAACTAGCCGAATTGTATGTCTCTCAGATTGTGAGATTACATGGAGTACCTATTTCTATCGTGTCGGATAGAGATCCGAGATTCACCTCACGATTTTGGAAGAAATTGCAAGAAGCTTTGGGTACCAAGCTGCATTTTAGTACCGCTTTTCATCCACAAACCGATGGTCAATCCGAGCGGATAATTCAGATACTTGAGGATATGTTGAGATGTTGCATCCTCGAGTTTAGTGGTTCATGGGAACGGTATTTACCCTTGATCGAATTCGCTTATAATAATAGTTTCCAATCAAGTATTAAGATGGCACCTTACGAGGCTTTGTACGGCCGTAAATGCCGTACGCCATTGTTTTGGACCGAGCTCGGTGAAAGTAAAATTTTCGGAGTTGATTTGATTAAAGATGCCGAACAAAAAGTAAAGGTAATCCGCGAAAGTCTGAAGGTAGCCACAGATCGTCAAAAATCGTATGCGGATTTAAAACGAAAGGACATTGAATATCAGGTGGGAGATAAAGTGTTTCTTAAAGTGTCACCTTGGAAGAAGGTACGCAGATTTGGCCGTAAGGGCAAGTTGAGCCCGAGATTCATTGGGCCGTACGAAATTTCCGAACTAGTGGGGCCGGTTGCATATAGATTGATTTTGCCCCCTAAACTTGAAAGGATACACGATGTCTTTCATGTTTCGATGCTTCGACGCTATAGGTCTGATCCTTCGCACATAATTAGTCCGTCGGAGGTTGAAATTCGAGCCGATATGAGTTATGAAGAAGAGCCGATGTGTATCCTAGCTCGTGAAGTGAAGGAGTTGCGGAACAAAAGGGTTCCGTTGGTAAAGGTGTTATGGCTCAAACACGGAATCGAGGAAGCTACTTGGGAAACCGAGAGTTCGAAAAAAGAACGATATCCAAACCTATTTACCGGTAAGATTTTCGAGGACGAAAATTTCTTAAGTGAGGGAGAGTTGTGACAGCCCAAAATTGACCCTAGTCGGGAAGTGGTTTCGGGACCACAAGATCGAGTCGTAAAAAAAATAATTACTTGCTATATTCTATGCTTATTATGTGTGAACATGAGTATGTGGAAGTTTCATTCCCTAATTTTACCAATTGCATGAGAAAATTGTTAATAGGGATCGATTTGAGACATGGAGAAAATATGATAGTCCAATTTAAAATGGTCTATTAGTGCATGTACCAAAAAGAGTGGACTTGCATGTCAAATAGACCATTTTTGAATGTGAATGGCCGGCCAACACACGCATGCATTATGGTGTTCCCTTGTCTCCATTTTTTTTATATTTAGTGGGAATTATGTATAATAAATTTATATTAGTAAGTGGTGATAAAAACAAAGTTCCATCATCTTTTCTATCATCTTGCCGAAACCATAAGGAAAAGAAAAGAAAAAAAAGATGGAAGCTAGGACATTCGGCCAAGTGAGTTTATAGATTAAGGTATGATATCATGTGGTTCTTTTAGCATTTTTTTGTGAAGTTGAGTTGTTTTGATGCTCATAACATGACCCATGTGTTGATTTTTGAGTTGTGTTGCAAGAAACCTTTGGTTATGTTCTTATATGCCAAAGTGATGATGTTTGTAGTATGTGATTTGAAATGGTTATAGATGAATATGAACTAAGAAACATGTATTATTGAGTAAGTAGAAGATAGAAAGGGGTTTAAGTGGGAGGTTCATTTGATTTATTTTTGTCCTTGTATGAAAAGTGGTTCTTGGTTAAGGCCGAATGAGTCATGCTAGATTAGTTGAAAAGAATGTTCATGTTATGAGGTAATTTGAATAATTGACCGAAACATGAAAGGAATAATGAAAGTTGTATTAAGTTAATGTGCATACTTTAGTCTAAGTGTTGAGGAGTATTCGGCTAAGATAGTTGAAATGTGGGTGTTGCCGATTTTTAAATTTAGATTATGGGAGTGGCTATAATGGACATTAAGATGTTGAACTTAAGAAATTAGAAGTAAATGAACTTGATAGTATTTAAGAGATAGAGGTGATAGATTAATGTTGCACATTCGGCTATGGTTAGGCATGTTGATGATCTTATCTTGATTTAGATAATTAAGCATAAAAGGGTGGTAAAGGGGATGGAATTGTCGAATGATTAGTTGGGTAACAAAAGAAGCATTCGGCCATCTCTTGAGAGCTTGTGTGGTGTTGGGTTTAAAATTAGCAAAGGTAACTTACCTAATGCATGTGCATGTGTGATTAGATTTTTGATGATATGGTAGTTGCATGAGGTTATTAGCCGAATATACTAACATACATATACATGTGAAATTGGATTGTAAATATTCAGCAAGGTGGTTAAACTAGTTAAATTATTGATTTAGCTCAAGGAGTTAAAGGAGGTGAATCGAGCAAAGGCAAAAAAAAGGTTATCGAGTAGCCGAGTTGGAACCGTCTTACCCAACACGAGATAAGTCATTAAGTATGTAGTTGGTATTATTTCAATGGTCATAATGTTTATGTATTGATGCTGAATGGAATGAATAAATATACATGTATATATATGTGCATGTACGTATGTGATGATGAAATTGTTGAATGAAAGAAAAGAGGTAAGATGTACTGAGATGTTGATCTCGGCACTAAACGTGCGGGATAACCATTTATGACCATGAGATTGGCGCTAAGTGCGCGGGATTAAATTGTACAGCACTAAGTGTGCGATTTGACTATGTTGCACTAAGTGTGCGAAATGAATATGATGCACTAAGTGTGCGAGTTGACCATGCGGCACTAAGTGTGCGAGTTTGAGTATGTAGCACTAAGTGTGCGATTTGATTACGTAGCACTAAGTGTGCGATTTGACTACGTAGCACTAAGTGTGCGATTTGATTATGTAGCACTAAGTGTACGAGTTGATTATATAGCACTGAGTGTGCAGACTCGATATACATTCGTGAATCATTATGGACACTATGTGTGCGACACTATTGAGTCGATCGCGGACAGCGGATCGGGTAAGTGTCTTGAGTACATGGCTAATAGGTGCTATGCTTATACTTGGTGTTGAGCTCGGTAAGTTTGAACCTATGTGACAAATATACTTGAAGTCACGTACATAAAATTTATCGTAGGATGGGTGAAAGGCCGTTTAGTCGTTTGATTGTAACGAAAATAAATTGATTTATGAAAATGCTTCAATGTCCTATTGATGAGTATATGGAATGTGAATGCATGAATTGATATGAAATTGAATTGATAGGTTGGAGGAACTATGGTATGGTTCGGAATGGATGGAGTAATTAGCCTCGTTCCATTTTGTTTTCTCTTGTGATAATGTTATTGATGGATGGTAGTGCATAGCTTATGACTTACTGAGTTATAAACTCACTCGGTGTTTCCTTGTCACCCATTATAGGTTGCTTGGACTCATCTATTTTTGCGTGGTCGGGCCGTCATCGAAGTCATCACACCGGATAGCAAGTTTTGGTACTTTCTTCTTAGTTGGCTTAGAAGAACATTTCGGCATGTATAAGCTATTACGTTGTGTTTGAATTTTGGCATGTAAACTTTAAGCCATGCGAAAATGGCACGAATGTTTGATTGAGTTGGATCAAGGGTAGGCATGAAATGAACCTAGTTACTTTCATAACAGATGCTGGCAGCAGCAGTGTCATGAGATTGAAAAATCACTAAAAATAGTAGGAGTGGAATTAATTGATGAATAAATTATGTAATCGAAGCTCGATGAGTCTGTTTTCATGAGGAAGTAACGAAAAGATCATATGGGCAGTATATTAAGAGATAATCAGATTATTGTGGGACAGGGCCAGAACGGTTTCTGGATTCCCTGCTCCGACTTTGGAAATTCATTACATATTAACCAGAGATAATTAGGGATCGTACCATATATGTACAGATTCCTCTCTGAGTCTAGTTTTCATAGAAACAAACGGCATCAGTATTGAAGCCCCGTGCAGGGAGATATTCAAGTCGTAATGGGCAAAGGTCAGTGTAGTCGACCCCTGCAACTTGGGAGACTTTGACTAATAAACTGTACTAATTGGCCCAACCAAAAATTCTAGAAAAAATAAATAGATGGGCACATGAGTCTAGTTTCTGGGAAAAAATAGTAAACTGATTTTCGAGTTACGAAACTCAAGATATGATTTTTAAAACGACTAGTACACAGATTGGGCAGTGTCTGGAAAATAAATTTTGTAAGGGGTTAAAGTCAGTTAACACCTCGTGTTCGACTCCGGTGTCGATTTCGGGTTCGGGGTGTTACAATAATCTTCAAAAAAAACATAAATTCAAGCATGGGTTTTGAAGAACAAAAAGAAACGATCACAGAAAAGTAGAAATTATCAAAAATAGAGCAAAACACATACCCGAATCAAGCTTCCAAAGTGCCGAAATTTCAAAAACTCAAAACCCTATTTCTTTCTTAAGTTTCGACTGAACAAAAAGATAATAAGGCCACCTTTTGTTTTGTTTTTATTTATTTAAGCTTTAATTTACAAATTACAAAAATAACATTTATTATAAAACATTAAATTCACATAACACGTGTAATATTGTCCACTTACTTTATCAATGTTATAATTACCATGCAAGGACCCTTATTTTAAAAGCCAAGGCCAAATAACGCCATTGACAATTAGCATGCAACTTTTGCATTTTACATGATTAAGTCTTTTTTGTAAAATCGAGCACAGGAACAGACAAATTAAATCACAGAAACTTCACAAATAAAAATTCACATATCATAGACACAGAAAATAATATTAAAATGTTTTTCTGACTCGGATATGTGGTCCCAAAACCACTATTCCGACTAGGGTCAAAACCAGACTGTTACATGTGTGTAAATATATTCGGTTGTGAAATGATATTTTTTCTTTGATATTGAATGATACTTTGAATATATATAAATATGTACATTCGATTAAGATGAGATTATTTAAGAAAGCATATGTTATATATGTAATACTAAGCTTGAGATTAAATGTAATTATGATTGTATAATTTGGTTTGGTATAAACGAGTTGATTATGTCAGTTAATTGTTTATTTGCTTATGGCTTACTAAGCTTAAATATCTTACTGTGTGTTATGTTTGCCTCTGTTTTATAGATTTCGAGATCTAGTTACGAGCCCGGGGATCGTCAGCGAAGTCTATCACACTATCGATTGTTTTTTGGTATTTTTATAAGCTGAATTTTTGAACCTATGGAATGTATAGTCTGTATTATATTTTGGAATGTTGGATTTTGGTTTATGTATATATTAAGCCATGCGAAAATGGCTAATATTCTATGAAAGTATGTGAAACTTTAGTTAAGATTATATGTGTTATATGTATTGATAATGGTTGGTGAATTTGGATGTGGTTGATGAATCGGCCATGGTATATATTCATAAGTATGTTTGGTTTATTCAACTATGATTCATGCTAAGATAAAATATACATGAGAACTTGGTTGATATGTTTGGTTAAGGTGTTACATATGATTTAGCACCAATGGATATTTGGTTATGTCCGAACATTGTAAGAGTTTATTTTGATATATTTATTACATGGTATGTAAGTTTTGTGTTTGGATAAATATATTTGTATTTGGTTAGGTGATAAAATATAAATGATGGTTATGAACTAGTTGTGATTCAGTAATAATAATCTTGCTTCGACATTTGTGTATGTATATGTATATAATGTTTTGATATGATATTTGTGTATATGATAAGATATATTTGTAATGTATTTGATTTGATGTGTAAATTATGGTTGGTACATATGTATATTAATTCATTTCCATGGAAGGTTATACACATATGAAATGATAGGGTAAAATGAAGAAAATGTAACCTTGAACATAGCATGATTATTAGGTATGTTTATATTTGGGTAATGCATTGAAATAAATGACCAAATGAATAGTGAATTTTGTATTGGTAAAACAAAAAGGTAATATGAGTTTTAGATGATGCATATATGTTCGGTTTGGTCAAAATGATATGATCATGTGTAATTGGTTTTGTGAATAACTTATTGGTTTGGTTATATGAAATGTTTCATGCATGTAAAGTAATAGATAAAATGAAAGTAGACATTGAATAAAGCATTTGTGTTTAGCATGTTTTATCTTTCGGTTATCACATTGGAAATTGAGCATATGAAAAGTAGTTCATGCTATAAGATAACCAAATGGTTATATGTGAATCTAATAAATTGTTTTGTGCTTTGTGTATTAATGATTCAATATTTATTAAACTAAAGTTATAAATGCATGTTTTCGATTTTAATCTGAATGATTGTGTGAATGCATGAAAGTTGTATCTTTTTTTGTAATGTCCTGTAACTCTATTCCAGCGACAGATACGGGTTAGGGGTGTTACAATAAGTATACAATTTTATAACTAATTGTGGGGTGTGCCTCACATTTATCGGGAACTTTGCAGGCACTTAAGACAACAATCAACGAACAGACGAAAATGGGCCAAAGTAAGCTTGGCATCGTGACGAGCAGGTAAGGCTTGACGGGACAACACGACCCCATGAAAATATGACATCGGCGTTGTGACGAAGAGAGCCAGCATGTCACGATGTGTTCTTCTATTTGGTATTTGCGTTTTAGACTTCAAGCAGGATTACTTCTCCCAATTGGACTCTAATTATTCAAGGGATATTTTACTATGATTATAAATCTAATCTAAGCCTACTTAAGCCATTGTATCCCTCATTTGACACACCAATCATTAACAGTTTTTTTAAGGCAACAAGATATAGTCCCATATGAGTTTTTGTGAGAGTTTCATGGTAACTATGGAGAGAATTTTGTTCCAAATTTGGCACTTTATTTTTGGGGTTTTGGATTGCATGTTTAGTACTTTTTGGTTTATTTTCTCCATATTATATCATTGTTTTTTTACTCATTTAGTGAAAAATTGATACCTTATTTACTTGTTGTTTTCACCTCTTTCAGGGTTTTCCACATAAAATATTTATGTTTGTTCCCCTCCACTTTTACTATATCATTGTTTATACAAGTCGAACCCTAAAAAATTGCTATTAGAGACAAGATTCAGCTTTCACATATCGATTCTTTTGATGAAACAACAAAAATTTTGGACATTGAGATGTTCAACGGATCATAAAATTTCAGTTTTTGGCAGTTTTGAATAATTACAAAGGTAGCTAATGTCACTAGGGACAAAGGTAATGATTCATTATTCTCTACATATAATCAATTGAAGGTGGAATCGTTATAGACATTAGAAATGTGCTTGATTTAGATAAGAGTCTAATCCCTTTTTGGTCTTTAGGACACACATGGTTCATATAGTGTTTGAGGCAAGGTTGGTCGCGGAGGGTTATAGTCAAGTGCAGAGAGTTGATGCTTTCTCTCCTATTCAGGTATTACTGGCCCTTATTGTATTATATAACTTTGAAGACTAGGAGCCTTTCAGTTCCCAAGTTCTAACATGGTTTCGACTTGGTTCACGATTTGCAAAATTCGAGTTTGGCTCATGACGGGGCATGGAAAAGGAGATTTGTAGGGTGTGGTTCACATTTATCAAAAGGTTTGCAAAGACAATAGTCAACGAATAGCCAAAAAAAGGACAAAATAGGCCCAATGTCATGACGACTAAGTAGGGCTCGTTAGGATGACACGATGTAAACCCCAGCCAAATGCAGCATTTATATTGTGACGAGGAGAGTCAGCACATCAAGACGTGTTGTCCTATTTGGCAGCCACGTTTTAGACTTCAAGCAAGACTGTTTCTCCCAATTGGACTCTAATTATTCTAGGGATATTATAGTATGATTAGTACTCTAATCTAAGCCTATTTAAAGGGGTCATTGTGTCCTTTTTTTGACACGCCAATCAATAATGACTTTTCTTGATGGTGGCAAGATGTAGTCAAATATGAGTTTTGGTGAGAGTTTCGTGGTAACTATGGAGTGAATTTTGTTCTCTAGTTAGGACTTTATTTTTAGGGTTTGGGATTGTATGTTTAGTACTTTTAGGTTTATTTTCTCTATTTGTACTCTCGTTTATTTACCCATTTAGTGAAAAGTCGATACATCATTTGCTCGTGGTTTTTCCTTTTTTGAGGGTTTTCCACGTAAAATAGTTATGTTCGTTTCTCTCTAGTTTTATAATCTCGTTGTTTATACAGGTTGATCCCCAACACTAGTAAATTCAAAGTTTTTCCAAACTCGTGTTTATATATACTATAGATAGATTATAGATGTATTATATAATAGATTAATTGTAAAAAATGATTTTACCATGATCTAATTATTAGAATATTTATACATAAAAATATATTTATTTAAATAAAAATAATTATAAAAACTTGGATTTGGTTATTTTTAATTTATCTAATTATATTCAGTCATTTTATAAATTTGAAATTTCTATTAATTCATTAATAATATATGATGTCATTTTTTAAATAGTAATTTTACAAAATATATAACAATATTTATTAATTTCACATTAAAATACTATTGTGTTAAACAATAGTTATTTAATATTAATCATTGTTATTATTAGATAATAATTATTATACTAATAAAATATTGTTAATGACAATTTAGTTATATAATGAATAATTTCAAATTTAGTTATATAATGAATAATTTCAAATATTTCTACTTGTATATAAGAAAAAAAAGGGAAATTTACTAAAAAAAGTCCCTTTATATTATTATTTACCGAAATGGCCTGGCTTTTTGATCATTTACCGGAAAGGGCCATTTTCCCCGAAAGCGCTTCCACGTCAGCGCGAAGTCAGGGGATGTGTCAGCCAAACGCTTCCCTGGGGGAGCGTTTGTCCATGTCAGCACAAAGCGCTTCCTTGATGGCGTGCTTTGTGTTGACATGGACAAAATGCTCCCCCAGGGAAGCATTTTGCCCCCAATGGTCACATGACCATTTGAACTCCAATGGTAAAAAAAAAACTATAAAAGGCCCCTCCCCCCTTTCATTTTTTCACACAATAGTCCTCTCACAATTCTCTCTAAATTCTCTCCAAATTCTCTCAAATTTCTCTCAATTTTTATCAAAGCTCTCTCTAATTTTTGCAAAAAACCTCTGTTTAAATTTTTTTTAATTATTTTTATTTTTTAAATTACAAAAATATTTGATCGTGTTAGCAATGGCCGTAGAATTAATTCGTCTAGATACGAAACACATCTTCGTCGATCAAATGACAATGGTAAGTGATAAGTTTAATTAATTTTTGTATAGTATTTAATTTTTTTTTCATTTATGCAATTTTAATTAATATTTATTTTATAATTTCTTTATAACAGTTTGTAGATCGGGTGTTGCAATGCTATATTCATAATATGTCTGGTCCTCTATTGCCCTTGATAGAGAATTACCTACGGGAAGCTGGTTTTTGGCATGTGGCCAAGATAGGCTGGGGATGCATGTTGGACCCAAACTAATCAGTGCATTGATAGAGAGGTGGAGATCGAAGACGCATACTTTTCATCTTCCATGCGGAGAGTGTACTATCACTCTGGAAGACGTGCAATTGCAATTAGGATTGCTGGTCGATGGGTACGCAGTCACTGGGTCCGCTCAATCAGCTGATTGAGGGGCCGTACGCTACGAGCTTTTGGGTGCTATTCCAAATAATATTAATAGAGATCGGATCGAGATGGGCTGGTTACGAGACACATTTCTGGAGCCGAATAATGATTCGACTGAATTATAAAGAATACGATATGCTCGAGCATACATTCTTGAGATGATTAGAGGTTATCTGATGCCGGGCTTGTCACGAAACTGCATACATCTGATATGGCTGCTGAAACTCATTGATTTTAGAGCAGCAGGTGAATTAAGTTGGGGGTCTACCGTGTTAGCAACATTGTACTGGGAGATGTGTAGGGCGATGTCACCAAATAAAGCCAAAATCGAAGGATGCTTATCACTACTGCAATCATGGGCACGGTTTCGCTTTCCATTTTTACGTCCTCGAGTGAACCACCCATATACATTACCACTAATAACGAGGTAAATTTTATATTAGATTTTACAGTTATTACGTAGATTTAAAATATAATTGTATGCTAAAATATTATTTAATTAGGTGGAACCATTCAGCGAGTTATGTTGGAATACCCACATCTCTTGAAGATATACGGCTTCTATTAGACCAACGGTCGGAAGCACAAGTAAGTATTAAATAAAATATATATACATAATCAAATAGTCGTTTCATATTTACTATTTAGTACTTAGTATTTAGTATTACCTATATAACTAATATTTTTATCATGTTCATATAGTTTCAATGGACACCATACGAGGATCTAGCAATTCGGGTAGTAATTCTAGATGAATTTTTTCAAAATCCAAACATTTGGTATGTGCAGGTCCTATTGGTCAACTATACTACCATGGAGATGCACTAGTCAGATAGGGTATTGCGGCAATTTGGATTTTGACAATCGATTCCCGTGGAACCTGAGGTGCTCGATAATGAGCACAAAGTCGACTTACGGTAATTGAATATAGATTGGCCGAGACACTGGTCAGAATATATCGAGATGTGGGAAAATCAGTATGACTATATACCTACTAGGGAATCGATCATCGTTCCTGAGTTAGCATGCGTGCCGGAATACATGCCATGGTTTAGGATCCATGGCAAGCCATATTTACTGTCGAAAGAGGAGAGGCGATGATAAATTCATGTGCAAAGGGAACGAAGGGGCCCTTTAAATCCAAGAAGAAGGAATGATGACGCGGGCCCATCAGTAGTGCCCACACAACCACCGAGCCCATCAACAGCTCCCACACAGCCGCACTGACGACACCCATATCACAGCCTTTTCAAATTATGCCAGGTGCGTATTCTAGGCCTTATATGTATCCTAACCCTTTTATGTTTCCTTTTCCTAGTCCTATGGAAGGTTGGAATGCATGGCCCGGTTCATCTCCATTCCCAATTACTCTGATTCAACTGCCGATCAATAAGCCACCGTAGCATGAGAGATTTCACGAGGCGCCTTCGAGGAGCTCTTCTTTTTACCATTCCCCATCGCCTTATGGGATTCAAACACCTCCACAATAGGTGATGTAAACACCTTCGCATTCACTATTCTATAAAGGTGGGTTATCCTCCCAATACCCACAACCAGATCCCCTGCCGGAGGAACCACAATCCCCACCAGAGCAACCACAACCCTCGCCGGAAGCTGAACCAAGGAGGAATCCAGTATGTAACCGTCGACGACCCCCATATTGCACTGATTTCGACTGGCACTAACATTGATTTTTTTAATATATTTGTAGAAACTTTTTTTATATAGTTTCATATAATAAAATAAAAGTTGTTTTTAATATTTTAATTGTACTTTACTTTTTTAAATTTTATTAAAATAAATGTTTTTTTAAATTAGGCAATATTTTTTATTATTTTTATATTTAATTTTTATATAGTTTCAATTAATAAAATAAAAGTTATTTTTAACATTTTAATTGTACTTTACTTTTTTAATTTTATTAAATAAATATTCTTTTAAATTAGCCAATATTTTTATTATTTTTATATTTATTCTTATATAGTTTTAATTAATAAAATAAAATTTGTTTTTAATATATTAATTGTACTTTTTTTAATTTTAATACAATAAATGTTCTTTTAAATTAGCCAAAAAATTTTATTAAAATAAATGTTATTTTGAATACGACAATATTTTTTATATTTTTATATTTTTAATAAAATATAAATAATTCAATATAATTTTATTACAACAACTATCAGCTATTCTGATTTGAAAATGATCGAGTTATATGGCCTGGATTCCTACACCATCTGCACAACCTCGGTTGGTTCGTTGTTTCTTGGATATCCATATTGTTACGTATTCTAGTCGAGCAAGGTCGACCCTTTGGTTTGCGACACAATTCTCTATCCAGTAACAGCTTAAACGGAGCAAGCGATACAGACGATGACTTACGTTCATCTGGGATCGGTGGGAATACGTGTCTCTACACGTTGAACCTATATTCTAATTTGTACACATGGTCGACATACGTCATAGGATCCAGACGGAGATTCTGACAAGTTGCAATTATATGAGCGCATGGATAATGTAATGCGTCAAACACCCTACAGTCGCATGTCCTATTTCTCAACTGTACACGATATTGCCCACTAATAATACCTTGGTTCAGTCTATCAAATTCCGTCACACGAAACCATAGGTTGTCGCGATCGTGACACACTATGTGCATGGTGTTGGCTCGTGCCTTTGCCTTGTTAATCTCTCGCAATACCTTCACACACCATACATGATCTCCCTACATTTGACCTTTATAGCTCGCTACTCGATTTGAAAATAGTGCCGCTAAACGAAAATATGTCTCTTACACAACTGTTGTTATCGGCAAATGACACGTTCCTTTTAGAACAGAATTTATGTATTCAGCTAGGTTTGAGGTCATATGACAATATCGTAGGCCACCGTCTTATGCTTGTGTCCTCTGTTCAAAAGGTATGTTACAAAGGTAGTTTGTGCCATCTTCTGTAACACCCCTATAACCCGTGTCCGTTGCCGGGGTGGGTTTTGAAGAGTTACTGATCCAAAATTTAATATTTAAAAAAAACATACACAATAAAAATAAAATAAAAATATACATCGCCAAACTCAGTTAAAGATCGAAATTCAAACTTGTATCGACATTCAAAAGTAGCCATATTCACATGGCTTATATATAAGTACATCTCAAAAAATCATTCACTTAAGTCTATTCCATACATGCCATACTAGCTCTAAAATATAGTAGTATCCCAAAATGATAGATAGTGTGACGAGTAGCTGACGATTCCCTTTCCGAGCAGGTAACTGGAATCAACAATCTATAAAACAGAGAACGTAACAAACGAAGTAAGCTTTCAAAGCTTAGTAAGTTTTAAGCATCACAAATAATTAAAACTTATCGAAAATCAAAACATTCATTTAAACAGACTTATTCTCAATTCAAATTGCTTCATGGCCAGATACACATAAACATAAACATAGATTCTCAGCACATATTTTTCTTTTACTAAAAGTTCATGCGATGCATTTAAATCAGATAATCTCATATAATAACAACATTTGAGCGAATAGGTCATTGTTTTACTCGTAGATATAACAATCATTCACACTTAAGTATCATTCTTTGATACTAATAATTCACAAAATCATTGACTGAATGTACATGAGTACACATAAAAATATTTTAACATATAATTCATATACAAATATACCATGACCGATCAAATCATTCTCATATTCGCAAATATAACCATCAATCATATTTATATATATATTCTTCTTTGATGCTAATGATTCACTTAGAAATCAATTCACCGATGAGTAAGTAATACGTACCTGAACATATTAAATGTATAGTACTTACTCGATGATGGTTTACTGCGAACATTCAATATCGTAATCTTACTTAACTTACTGGCATTAAGCCTGTCAGGTCTTAGGACTTGAAACCAATTACCAGCACAAGCCTGCGGGAATTTAAACCAGGTATAATACCAGCTCGAAGCCTGCGGGACTTTAGCCCGGACATATTTCTAGCACGTAGCCTGCGGACCTTACGTCCAGATATAATTCCAGCACATAGCCTGCGGACCCTAAGTCCGGATATAATTCCAGCACATAGCCTGCGGTGTCGCACGCCCATGTTATTTTGACAGGTTCGCCCATGGCTATGTCGCACAACCGTGGCGACTTTATCGCTTCCTGTGTTGGAAAAATTTTACCCTGTTTTCGCACGGCCTAAGGCACACCTGTATGCCTGGCTGTGTGGTATTTAGAGAGTCTGTGTACCATGATTCGGTTAGTATGTTATATGTTAAAAACTCAAATTTAAAGAAATTAATACTGTTAGTGCTCGGGTTGCCCCCAAGAAGCACTGATCTATAGTCTAAGCTCGACTTACTTCTCTGGTGCGTGATCATGGTGAATCGAAGAGTTTACACTCCTCATCCCTGCTATCAATTTTATCAACATAAGGTATAAGATAAGTACCATTTACCTTGAACATGCCAAATTTGGAGTGGTTTACCTCGACTGTACCGTATGAAAAAATACTAATTACCGTAGGAGGGGTTTCTTCATTTGGTTTAGAAGTGGTGATTCAAGGATCTGCTGCATCGAGTAGTACTTTGTCCCCAACTTTAAGTTGATTTTTGGAGGAATTAAGCTCCTCATGGCGTGGTTTTGGTTTATCGTGTTTTTTCGATTTACGTGTTCACCATTCGTCTAGTTCCTTGATTTGTAACCTTCGTTATTCATGGATAGGTTCTTTGTTGTTGCTTGGCTTATGTATGTTCTTCGAACCTATTTTCTGCAAAGAAGGTTGCACTATATGGTTAGTTTTAGCGAAATGATTTGTACAGTCACCTTCGGTTTTTGATGTGTTATTCGAATTACGGGCTTGAAGGGTTATTGTTTCATCTCCTACATGAAGTATGAGTTCACCTGTGCCAACGTCAATAATTGTTCTGGCGGTTGCTAAAAAGGGCCTTCCTAAAATTAAGAGAACATTGTTATCCTCCTCTATGTCTAGAACAACGAAATCAACTGGGAATATAAATTTGTCGATTTTAACGAGTACATCTTCAATAATACCCCTAGGAAATCTGATAGCTTTATCTACTAATTGAATGCTCATCCTAGTTTGTTTGGGTTTCCCTAGACCTAGTTGCTTAAATAATTTGTAAGGCATAACATTGATACTAGCCCCTAAATCAGCCAACACATTATTAACATCTAAACTACCAATTAAACAAGGAATTGTAAAACTCCCTGGATCTTTTAGTTTGTTAGGCAGCTTATTCTGTAGAATGGCTGAGCAGACCGTGTTCAGCTCCACATGCGATGCTTCATATAATTTCTGTTTATTTGCTAAAAGCTCCTTTAAAAACTTGACTGCGTTTGGCATCTACGAAAGGGCTTCGATAAATGGTAAGTTAATATGTAGTTTCTTTAGAAGTTTAAGGAATTTACCAACTTGTTCGTCTGAGCGGTATTTCCTTGTCACATTAGGGTATGGCACGTGAGGTTTATATTCTGTAATCACCGGCTTTGGCTCATTGTGGCCTACCTCATCCTTACCTATGCTTACCACTATTTCTGGCCTTGGTTCTGCAACTAGCCCTTCCTCATCTTGAATGGGAATCGTGTTGAGTTGCTCTCTTGGGTTAGATTCAGTGTTGCTTGGCAGGCTACCTTGTGGTTGCTCGAAAATCAACTTGGCGAGCTGTCCAATCTGAGTTTCGAGCCCCTAGATTGATGATTGTTGATTTTTGAGTGCGGTCTTGGTATTCTAAAAATGAATTTCTGACACTGAGATGAATTTTGTTAGCATCTCCTCAAGGTTTAGTTTTTTCTCTTGTTGGTAGGGTGGTTGTTAGAAGCCTGGAGGTGGTGGTCTTTGGTTCGCTTGGCCTCCCCATAAAAATTAGGGTGGTTCCTCCAACCTGCATTGTAAGTATTGCTATAGGGATCATTTTGATATCGAGGATTGTTACCCATGTAATTTAACTATTCGTTCTCTATGTTGTGGCCATAAGGTGGGTATTCTGAACTACTTGATCCGCCTCTACTTGCTTCGCATTGCATTACTTGGTAAACCTGTGAAGAACTAAGAAAGCCATCAATTTTCTTATTCAAGAGTTCTACCTGATTAGAGAGCATAGTGATCGTATCGGCATTATAAACGCCGGCTATTTTTGTTGGCTTTGTCCTCATGACTTGCCACTGATAGTTATTCAGTGACTCTCCTCTATAAATTCATTGGTATCTTCAGGTGTCTTATTATTGATGGTTCCGCCAGCAGCTGCGTCAACCATTTGTCGAGTCAAAGGAGTCAGACCATTACGAAAGGTTTGAACGTGTAGCCAAAGCAGTAACCCATGGTGAGGGCATCTTCTCAAGAGGTCCTTGTATCTCTCCCATGCATTGTAGAGTGTTTCTAAATCCATCTACACAAAGGAAGAAATATCATTACATAATTTAACCGTTTTAGCTGGTGAAAAATATTTTACTGAAAATGTTTCAGTGATTTGTTCCCAAGTAGTGATTGACCCCCGTCGCAACGAGTTCAACCACTGATTAACTTTGTTTCTCAATGAAAAAGGGAATAACCGAAGACGAATGGCGTTATTAGAAATGCCATTAATTTTAAATGTATCACATAGTTCTAAAAAGTTTGCCAAGTGAGTGTTGGGATCCTTGTCCTGCAAACCATCAAACTGAACAAACTATTGTATCATTTGAATTGTGTTAGGTTTCAGTTCAAAAGTATTTGCCGCTATAGCCGGTCTAACTATGATCAATTCAGTTCCTGTTAAAGAAGGTTTAGCATAATCATACATAGTGCACGGAGTAGGATTCTAACTAATAGCAATCGTAGGAGGTAGCAGATTTTCTTAGTTTTCAGCCATCTCCTCGGTTGTGGTTGAAGAATCGTCCTCTTGCTCATCCTCTGTGTATCCTAGGCTTCACCTTATTTCTCTCCAGTTTTTGCGAACTGTGTGGTCGATTTCACTATCAAAAAGTAGTGGTCCTAACGGGTTTCTTCTGGTCATAAACTAGAAAAACCTGTCAGAAGGAAATAAGAGAAAAATTAGAAAAGAAAATAAAAATTTAAATTGTAATAAAAGTAAAGTGGCTAATGTAATAAAAATCGAGTTTTCCTAATATCCTAGTTCCCCAAAAACGGTGCCAAAAACTTGATGCATGATATTCATAACAGGTTTTAAAGATTTATAAATGAAACGTTCTTGGGACTAACTTATTATCACGATTAAGGCAAGAGTAGTATAATTCAGCAATACCAGATTGTCGAACCCGAAGGAACTACGAGTACTAGTATTTACTTCATTTTTATTATCTAGCCTAAAATTTAAGAGCTTTGGTTGTCAAAACTAATTACTAACTAAGAATGCACAGAAAGAAAAACTTGGGAAAATACTTTTGGGAAACTTCGATTGCTTGAGACAATACCTAAGGACAAATCCACCTAGACTTCACTTGTTATTTGACTCTGAATCAGACAATTTATTCATTTGACTTGATCCGTAGAAATCCTTAAGTTATATTATTATCTCTCTTGAGACTAATAACGTCTAACCTTAGGTTGAATAATTAAAATCTCTTTCTAATTAACACCCTCGAATTGCATTAGCTCGATCTATGGATTCCCTTATTAGGTTTCACCCTAATCTGGTAAAATCTTGTCACCCTATCTCTGGCGCGCAATCAACTCTGCTTAATTATGACAAATTTACTCTTAGAAAGGGTCTATTCCTCCTTTGAATAAGAGCTTAACTTGAATCAATATCCTGGAATATCAAAACAAGAATTAAGAACACATAATTAAGAACAAGACAAATATTTATCATAGAATTCAGATAATAATAACAAGATCTATCTTAGGTTTCATTCCCTTTAGGTATTTAGGGGTTTAGTTCATACTTATGAAAGAAAAAATCTCAAAAGCATAAAGATAACAAAACATAAAAAAACCTAAAACTCTTGAAGGAACTTGAAGGGAGATCTCCAGTCTTGATGATGAATCTGGCTCTTGAGATGGATCAATCGGCTTTCCTCGAGTAATTCCTTGCTTCCTCCTCTGCATCCCCCATTCCTAAGTGCCTTCTCAAGTGTTTAAATAGGCTTTGGAATGCCTAAGCGCCCTTAAAATTGGCCTTTTTCGAATTGGACTAAACTTGGGTTCGATAGGGACACGCCTGCGTGTGATTACTGAAGGCCGTGGTCAAGGCTTTTAAAAGGGCACGGGCCTGTGATCCATCCGTGTAAGTCGTGCTTCAATCCTGCCAAATTGACACAGCCGTGTGACACGCCTGTGTGAGGAAGTCAGGGCTGTGTTGTTTTCCCAAGTGGGTCTATTTTCTCCATTTTTGGCCCATTTTTTTCTCTTTTTACTCTCCTATACTTTCTTAAGTATAAAACATAAAATTAAAGGATTAGGAGCATCGAATTCACCAAACCTAAGAAGAAACCATCCATAAATGCATTAGGCATGAGGTAAAAATATGTATAGATTACAGTTTATCACTTAAATTATTGAATTGAATTTTATGAGTATTAATATATGATGACCGAATGTGTATATGCTTGGGAATTAAGTTTATGAATTCGATTCGACTGAGTTTTGATGTCTGAAAGCCCTGTACGAATCGTAGGATTCTGATATATGTGTTTTCGAGTAAGACCACATCTGGGACGTTGGCATCGATATATGTGGTTACATGTAAGACCATGTCTGGGACATCGACATCGTATTTGATTCGTGTATGACCCTGTTTGGGACAGTGGCATCAATATGAGATAGCATATAAGACCACGTCTGGGATGTCGGCATTGTTAGATATATGTGATTATTCAAGTATCCTATTCCATTCCGAATGGTTCAATGGGCAATGATAAGTTGTGCTCGAAGGTGTAAAATGAACTGAACGATTATGTATGAGTTAGTTGATCACTTATTTGAAATTAAGTTAAGTTGGCCATTTGATATGTTATGCTAAATTTTACAAGTTATTAATGTGAACATGTGTGTATTTGAGTAGTATATTCGGCCATATACTATGAATATGTATATTAAGATATATTTTGATTCATAAGCATTTGTGTACGAGAGTAAATGTACTTTGTTAATATATGTATGTACATTCGGTTCCAACTAATTCTATATGTGAAAGTATATGATATACATGAAATTGTAAGTTTGTAATTTAATGTGAATATGATAGTATAGTTTGAGTTGATTATATTATTGAGATGTTTATTTGCTTATGACTAACTAAGCTTAAATAGCTTACTCTGTGTGTTCTTATTTACCTCTATTTTATAGATTTTGGATTCAAGTTATGAGCTCGGGGATCGTCAGCAAAGTCTATCACACTATTAACCATTTTTGGTACATTATAAGTTAGAACTTGACTTTATGGCATTTGTAAGCTAGGTTATGTTTAATAAGTTTGAAGTTGTGTATATATATTAAGCCATGCAAAAATGGCTAATATGTTAAGTGATTATATGAAACTTTAGTCATGTTTATATGTGTTATATGCTTTGAAAATGGTTGGTGATTTTGGATGTGTATTTGAGGTTGATTTGGCTATGGTTTATGCATGGATAAAAGTATATGTGAATTTTGTTGATATGTTTTGTTAAGATGTTATTAAGTGATTTGTTGATAAAGAATATTCAGTTAAATCGAAACTTGGTTGGAGATTAATTTGGCATGTATATTATATGATATGCTTTATATTTATGATCGATTTAAGAATTTATAAATATATATGTATATTTGAATGTGCAATAATCTTTATATTCGATTTGTAATGGAAATGTATGAGTATAATTTGTCTAGTGAATTGAGCATGATTTGGTAATGAGGTAAATTGATGAACACATGGCTGATTGTGTAGTGGCTAGTTTGATAAGATTTGTTATGGCAAGATGGAAATATGTTTTATGAATGAATGGTTGGTTAATTGAGCTAGCGTAACGTGTGACATCCCTAAAGTGACCCTAGTCGGAAAGTGGTTTCGGGACCACGAGACCGAGTCTTATAAATAATTAAAGGTTATATTCTGTGTTTATGATGTGAGTAAATGCTTGTGTGATAGTTTCATACTTCAATTTGGTCAGTGTATGTGAAAATTATTAGTAGGGACTTATGTGAGACAATTTAGAAATATGCTAGGCAAGTGCTAAAGTGGCCTATTAGTATATGTGGGAAAGTTCTTGTCCTTGCATGTCAAATTAGCCAAACTATAGGTAGTGGCCGGCCATGCTACAAATTGTATAGTCAAGTGTGAATTTTATATTAACTTTAATTAACTAGGTGCCATATTAGTATGGAGGATGGAATAAAATAAAAGGTTAGAAATAAAGTAAAGAAAAGAAGGAAAGGGGTGAAAGAAACAAGTCTTTATTCTTGTTTCTTCTTGGCCGATTCTAAGAGGGAGAGAGGGAGCAACCATTCGGCAATTCTAAGTCATGAATAAGGTGAGAAATTCATGTTAGCTTATGGATTTTTTTTTAGCATATTTTGAGTTAGGTATTAAGTTCATTACATAGCCCATGACAAAATTTTTAGTTTCATGGTGTCTTGAGCATTTGGCCATGGGGGAAATTGGTAGGGGATAGATTGATGTTTTAAGGTTTAATAGAGTTTAAGCTAGTAAATACTTAATTTTTGGTATTTATATGTGAAAGAGATGAACTTGAAATTTTTGAATTTACATGAATAAATCTTTTGGTTTGTCTTAGTATTAAATTGAAGGGAATGCCGTAGGTGCTTGAATGTACTAACTAGATATTGTTTTATATACATCTCTCAATAGGTTCGGCTTTGTGCATGAATTTAGGGGATTAAACCTTGAATGATGTTATGTATAGGTTTCGGCTATGAATCTTTGTGTTTAATTTCTTTATGTGTTGATGTTCAAATTGAAAAAGGGATGTTAGTTATGTTATAACATTTGCTTAATAATGAAAGGTCATGAGCTTAAAGCTTGAGTAGCATTCGGTATTAGAGTAAGTTAAAATTTAGTTGAGTTGAGAAATGATTTCTCAAATGATCTAAAATAATATTCAGCCTAGGCTTGTAAACATGTCTAGTCGGTGTTAAATGTTTTACTTAGGAAAGATTATAAATTGAGTTTAGTGTTCAAGGAATATTTGGTTGGACACCTAGTGCCATACGTGTTCAAACCCAACTTACCAAGTACATAAATACGATAATGCTATAATGGTAGACTTAATTGGAGTTCGGCATTTTGAGTGATGCGTTTGACTCTTGTGTCGATTTGGGACAATATGTGTATTATGTGAAACCAAATGATGTCTATGAAACCCTAATATGCAAGGTATTAAGCTAGTATTATGTTCGATGGGGCATGAGTAGAGCATGTGTATAAAGCTTGAATAACTAGTTAATAAAATCATTCGCACTCAATTGTATAATATACATGTATTTAATCGAATAGCTAATTTGATAAGTAATTGAATAAATCTATTTGTTTTAAATCAAGCTCAAGAGCAGAAAGTGTCGAAATCAGATAGGGGAAAAGAGAAAGCAATGGAGTAGTCTATCCATAACTATTCAAAATATCCGAGGTAAGTTTTAAGTATTAAAGCCTATAATGTGATTGAGTATGATATGTCAAGCACATATTAAAAGAATCATAACTCTATTGTAAATTTTTATGCATATAGCCTAATGGCTATTATGAAGTATGGGTAAGTTATTGATATGATATGTTGCCAAATGGATATGATATTATGAAGCGCTAAAAGGATATGTCAGAAGAGTAAAATTGTGATAAACCTGCTCAGGACAGCAGCAGTAACGTGAATTTAGAAAATCACCATAAATTTATGGATATGAATTAGAGGCTGAATGAGACATTAAATTAAAGCTTAATGAGTCTAGTTTCTTATAAAAGAAACCGTGTAAGCAAAGGAATTTCCGATAATGAGATACTTAAAGTTGTGTGAGACAACGCAGAATGACACTGTAATCCTCTGTTCTGTTTTTTAGAAAATCATTATAAATTGTACAAAAATGGTTATAAGATAAAATTTATATGATTAGACTCCTTAATAAGTCTAGTTTCAAATGAAATCAAATCTGACACATTTTGAATTCAGAAAAATGAGAAATTTGATTCGTAGCAAAGAGTGGTCAGATTAGGCAAATAGTGAAACAGGGGAAAATTTAAGAAAAATCTGGTATTGATTGACCAAACCTAAAATTCTGGAAATTTTATGGATGGAAGATATACGAGTCTATATTCAGGAAAAATTAACGGAAAGTGATTTGGAGTTTTGTAGCTCCAGTTATAAATAATTTAGTGACTATTGCTCAGGAAAAACAGCTTGTGCTGAATTTGAGATTATGTTGTGAATATTGATAAACTTGTTTTAGTTCCTCATAAGTTATTGATTAAACCCATACTTGAATTCTAAATCGTGATATTGTAAGTTTATGAGTATTCGAATATGAAATGATAGTAAGGCCTAATGGCCGATGTGATGAATGTGAAAGTGTATATATGTGATAGGGCCTAATGGCCGATGTGATGAATGTGAAAGTGTATATATATGTGATAAGGCCTAATGGCCGATGTGATGAATGTGAAAGTGTATATATGTGATAGGGCCTAATGGCCGATGTGATGAATGTGAAAGTGTATATATGTGATAAGGCCTAATGGCCGATGTGATGAATGTGAAAGTGTATATATGTGATAAGGCCTAATGGCCGAGGTGATGAATGTGGAAGTGTATATATATGTGACAGGGCCGAGTGGCCAACGTGATGGATGTGAAAGTGTATAAATGTGATAAGTCCCGAAGGGCATTTGTGTCAGTACTATATCCGAGCTCTAAAGACCCGATGACTACGTGTGAGGATTTTGTCCGGGTAAGACCCGATAACTTCGTGTGAAGATTATGTCCGGGTAAGACTTCATAATAAGAATTGCTTAAAAATATATTCAATGCGAAAGGTTAAACAGGTATGTACTCCAAGTTTATATGTGAGCTTGATTTGCACTAAATCATAAGGTAGTTATGTGATGCATACGAGAGCAATCTATGAGACTATTCTTATGATTATGTGACATCGGATCAGTGTGAGGGGTGATGTGAAATCATACGATATATCTATGTCACATGAGCTCACTTTTATGTGAAAGTTTATCTGCCTATTGTATATGATGAGATGTGCGTATTCGGAAAAGGGATGGTATGCCCGAAGGATGAGTGAAATAAAAATACGAACAACTAGGTTATAATTTGTTTGTTATCTATTGCCACTGCTTAAAACTTACTAAGCATTGTAATGCTTACTCCGTTTACTCTGTTTCCTCTGTTTTATAGATCTCATTGCGAAGCTACAGGCTCGGGGATCGTCAGCAACTAGTCACACTATCACTATCCACTGTTGGTACTGCTATGTTTTGGATTATCTTATGGCATGTATAAAATAGACTAGTGGCGGAGGAATATTTTGGTTAATGTATATAGCCATGCGAAAATGGCTTATATATGTTTGAGCATAATGTTATAATCATTTGGTATGGAATGGTTAATCACCATCATAATTTGTGCTATTTATGCTGAAAGGGCTAGTTGAATCATGGAAACTATGAAGTAGGTAAAGTCTACCTTAAAGGCAGATCTGGCAGCAGCAGTGAAGTAGATTTGGAAAATCACTAAAATAGAAGGATTGGAATTAAATAATTATTAAATTATATAAACGAACCTTAATGAATCTATTTGCATAAGAAAGTAACGAAACGATCATATGGACAGTATGTTAAGAGATATTCAGGTTCTCGTGGGACAGGGCCAGAACGGTTTCTGGATTCCCTGTTCCGAATTTGGAAATTCATTATAAATTAACTAGATATAATTAGGAGTCACGCCATATATGTATAGATTCCTCTCTGAGTCTAGTTTCCATAGAAACAAACGGCATCAGTATTGAAGCTCTGTGCAGGGAGATATCCAAGTCGTAATGCGCAAGGGTCAGTGTAGTCGATCCCTGTAACATGGGAGACTTTGACTAATAAACTGTACTAATTGGCCCGACCCAAAATTCTAGAAAAAAATACGTAGATGGGCATATGAGTCTAGTTTCAGGGAAAAATCACGAAACTGATTTTTGAGTTGTGAAACTCAAGATACGATTTTTAAAGCGACTAGTACGCAGATTGGCAGTGTCTGGAAAATTATTTTTTTATAAGGGGTTTAAAGTCTATGAACCCCTCGTGTCCGACTCCGGCAACGGTCTCGGGTACGGGGTGTTACAATTTTATTGGTATCAGAGCTACGGTTTAGTCGATTCTAGGACTAACGTAGCACGCGTGAGTCTATTTAGACATGCCATAAAGTGATAAAATGATAGTGTGATGATTTTTGGCTGTTAAAATGTGTTTGCTGTATTGTAATGAATCTTGATCCCGATCGAGCTGTAGCAAGCTTCTGACTATGAGAATTTGCGATATAACTTCATTTAGATATGCCGAAATTATTAAGTTGATCAGGTACGTATCATGTACTCGTATTTGAATTTCGATTTGGATTGGATTATAAGGGTATAAGTGATGCAATTTTGAAGGAGTGTTATGACTATAAATGTGATTTTTGTATGTGGCTATAGAACTGGAAGTTAAATGGTCGATAAGCATGTTGTGTTTGTATTCAAGTAATGTAAATGAAATACTAATGTGTCATGATTTATTGTTAATTGTGCATGGTTATGCGAATTGATATATCCGGGCTAAGACCCGAAGGAAATTGTGCAAGTTGATATATCCGGGCTAAGACCCGAAGGCATTGGTGCAAGTTACTAAATCTGGGCTAAGTCCCGAAGAGCATTCATGCTAGCGATGTATTCGGGCTAAGTTCCAAAGAGCATTCGTGCTAGTGACGTATCCGGGCTAAGTCCCGAAGAGTATTCGTGCTAGTGATGTATCCGGGCTAAGTTCCGAAGAGCATTCGTGCTAGTGATATATCCGGGCTAAGTCCCGAAGAGCATTCATGCTAGCGATGTATCCGGGCTAAGTTCCGAAGAGCATTCGTGCTAGTGATATATCGTGCTAAATCCCGAAGAGCAATCATGCTGGTGACGTGTATTCGGGCCTTCGTGCCTAGTAGGCTTCGTGCCGGTAATTTGAGCAAAGTTTAAGTATTCATTACTATACAATTCAAATTTAAATGAGATGATATGTTTAAAAGTGCACATACATGATGTTTATAGACTTGGTTAAGTCATATCAATGTGTATTAACGAATGCATAAGAGCACTATGTATGTGAATAATTAGAGGCACTGTGTGTGTGCGAATTTCCTTTAACCGAGCACTATGAGTGCGAGATCGGTCAGTGGGCACTAAGTGTGTGAAGTGGAATTCATGTAAGACCTCGTTTGGGACGAAGGCATTGATTTGAGATAGTGTGTAAGACCATGTCTGGGACATGGCATTGACTCGATATGTGAGAATATGTAAGACCATATCTAGGATATGGCATTGTAAGAGTTATATGTGCTATTGCTGAATGGACACTATTTTGTTAATCTTGTTCAAGAAATTATTTTGATTAAGTTTCGACATTCGAAAGTTTGAAAGAATTTTTGATGAATGTTGATAATTTTGGATATACGAGTTATGCGCTAGAATAAATCTCAAGCTAGTGTATTATATTAGGCTTTATGCCTATTCGACTGTATACGGGTAACGTTAACTATGATTGAATGTGCTAAATGAACTAAATGTTCAGGTACGTGGAAGTTGACTTTTCTTTTGGAAATGAGTTCAGTTGAATATTGAGACGTGATAAAGTTATAAAGGATATTTATTGGGATGTTTGAGTATATGTGTACTTTCGGCTAGGTTACAGCTTATTCATGAATGAATATGTGGGTTGACGATGTGAATTATACATGTTAATATGTGCCTAATATGTGTTTGAAATGCATTTGTGAATTAATTAAGTGATTATTGCTTATGAAATCAAGAAAATGAGATATATGTGCATACTTGTAGAAATGTTTATGTATTTGTTTTAAGATAAGAAAATGATTCTATAGATCGATGCGAAATCAGTAATGAATTACAATTGCTATCGATGAGCTAATGTGTTATGGATATAATTCAATAAGAGGACGTTATCCTAAACTATGCATCGGTAGAAATTTTCGGGGACAAAATCCCTAAAAGGGGGGAGAGTTGTGACATCCCTAAAGTGACCCTAGTCGGAAAGTGGTTTCGGGACCACGAGACTGAGTCTTATAAATAATTAAAGGTTATATTCTGTGTTTATGATGTGAGTAAATGCTTGTGTGATAGTTTCATACTTCAATTTGGTCAGTGTATGTGAAAATTATTAGTAGGGACTTATGTGAGACAATTTAGAAATATGCTAGGCAAGTGCTAAAGTGGCCTATTAGTATATGTGGGAAAGTCTTGTCCTTGCATGTCAAATTAGCCAAACTATAGGTAGTGGCCGGCCATGCTACAAATAGTGTAGTCAAGTGTGAATTTTATATTAATTTAATTAACTAGGTGCCATATTAGTATGGAGGATGGAATAAAATAAAAGGTTAGAAATAAAGTAAAGAAAAGAAGGAAAGGGGTGAAAGAAACAAGTCTTTATTCTTGTTTCTTCTTGGCCGATTCTAAGAGGGAGAGAGGGAGCAACCATTCGGCAATTCTAAGTCATGAATAAGGTGAGAAATTCATGTTAGCTTATGGATTTTTTTTAGCATATTTTGAGTTAGGTATTAAGTTCATTACATAGCCCATGACAAAATTTTTAGTTTCATGGTGTCTTGAGCATTTGGCCATGGGGGAAATTGGTAGGGGATAGATTGATGTTTTAAGGTTTAATAGAGTTTAAGCTAGTAAATACTTAATTTTTGATATTTATATGTGAAAGAGATGAACTTGAAATTTTTGAATTTACATGAATAAATCTTTTGGTTTGTCTTAGTATTAAATTGAAGGGAATGTCGTAGGTGCTTGAATGTACTAACTAGATATTGTTTTATATACATCTCTCAATAGGTTCGGCTTTGTGCATGAATTTAGGGGATTAAACCTTGAATGATGTTATGTATAGGTTTCGGCTATGAATCTTTGTGTTTAATTTCTTTATGTGTTGATGTTCAAATTGAAAAAGGGATGTTAGTTATGTTATAACATTTGCTTAATAATGAAAGGTCATGAGCTTAAAGCTTGAGTAGCATTCGGTATTAGAGTAAGTTAAAATTTAGTTGAGTTAGAAATGATTTCTCAAATGATCTAAAATAATATTAGCCTAGGCTTGTAAACATGTCTAGTCGGTGTTAAATGTTTTACTTAGGAAAGATTATAATTGAGTTTAGTGTTCAAGGAATATTTGGTTGGACACCTAGTGCCAAACGTGTTCAAACCCAACTTACCAAGTACATAAATACGATAATGCTATAATGGTAGACTTAATTGGAGTTCGGCATTTTGAGTGATGCGTTTGACTCTTGTGTCGATTTGGGACAATATGTGTATTATGTGAAACCAAATGATGTCTATGAAACCCTAATATGCAAGGTATTAAGCTAGTATTATGTTCGATGGGGCATGAGTAGAGCATGTGTATAATGCTTGAATAACTAGTTAATAAAATCATTCGCACTCAATTGTATAATATACATGTATTTAATCGAATAGCTAATTTGATAAGTAATTGAATAAATCTATTTGTTTTAAATCAAGCTCAAGAGCAGAAAGTGTCGAAATCAGATAGGGGAAAAGAGAAAGCAATGGAGTAGTCTATCCATAACTATTCAAAATATCCGAGGTAAGTTTTAAGTATTAAAGCCTATAATGTGATTGAGTATGATATGTCAAGCAATATTAAAAGAATCATAACTCTATTGTAAATTTTTATGCATATAGCCTAATGGCTATTATGAAGTATGGGTAAGTTATTGATATGATATGTTGCCAAATGGATATGATATTATGAAGCGCTAAAAGGATATGTCAAAAGAGTAAAATTGTGATAAACCTGCTCAGGACAGCAGCAGTAACGTGACTTTAGAAAATCACCATAAATTTATGGATTTGAATTAGAGGCTGAATGAGACATGAAATTAAAGCTTAATGAGTCTAGTTTCTTATAAAAGAAACCGTGTATGCAAAGAAATTCCGATAATGAGATACTTAAAGTTGTGTGAGACAGCGCAGAATGACACTGTAATCCTCTATTCTGTTTTTTAGAAAATCATTATAAATTGTACAAAAATGATTATAAGATAAAATTTATATGCTTAGACTCCTTAATAAGTCTAGTTTCAAATGAAATCAAATCCAACACATTTTGAATTCAGTAAAATGAGAAATTTGATTCGTAGCAAAGAGTGGTCAGATTAGTCAAACAATGAAACAGGGGAAACTTTAAGAAAAATCTGGTATTGATTGACCAAACCTAAAATTCTGGAAATTTTATGGATGGAAGATATACAAGTCTATATTCAGGAAAAATTAACGGAAAGTGATTTGGAGTTTTGTAGCTCCAGTTATAAATAATTTAGTGACTATTGCTCAGGAAAAACAGCTTGTGCTGAATTTGAGATTATGTTGTGAATATTGATAAACTTGTTTTAGTTCCTCATAAGTTATTGATTAAACCCATACTTGAATTCTAAATCGTGATATTGTAAGTTTATGAGTATTCGAATATGAAATGATAGTAAGGCCTAATGGCCGATTTGATGAATGTGAAAGTGTATATATGTGATAGGGCCTAATGGCCGATGTGATGAATGTGAAAGTGTATATATGTGATAAGGCCTAATGGCCGATGTGATGAATGTGAAAGTGTATATATGTGATAAGGCCTAATGGCCGAGGTGATGAATGTGGAAGTGTATATATATGTGACAGGGCCGAGTGGCCAACGTGATGGATGTGAAAGTGTATAAATGTGATAAGTCCCGAAGGGCATTTGTGTCAGTACTATATCCGAGCTCTAAAGACCCGATGACTACGTGTGAGGATTTTGTCCGGGTAAGACCCGATAACTTCGTGTGAAGATTATGTCCGGGTAAGACTTCGTAATAAGAATTGCTTAAAAATATATTCAATGCGAAAGGTTAAACAGGTATGTACTCCAAGTTTATATGTGAGCTTGATTTGCATTAAATCATAAGGTAGTTATGTGATGCATACGAGAGCAATCTATGAGACTATTCTTATGATTATGTGACATCGGATCAGTGTGAGGGGTGATGTGAAATCATACGATATATCTATGTCACATGAGCTCACTTTTATGTGAAAGTTTATCTGCCTATTGTATATGATGAGATGTGCGTATTCGGAAAAGGGATGGTATGCCCGAAGGAAGAGTGAAATAAAAATACGAACAACTAGGTTATAATTTGTTTGTTATCTATTGCCACTGCTTAAAACTTACTAAGCATTGTAATGCTTACTCCGTTTACTCTGTTTCCTCTGTTTTATAGATCTCATTGCGAAGCTACAGGCTCGGGGATCGTCAGCAACTAGTCACACTATCACTATCCACTGTTGGTACTGCTATGTTTTGGATTATCTTATGGCATGTATAAAATAGACTAGTGGCGGAGGAATATTTTGGTTAATGTATATAGCCATGCGAAAATGGCTTATATATGTTTGAGCATAATGTTATAATCATTTGGTATGGAATGGTTAATCACCATCATAATTTGTGCTATTTATGCTGAAAGGGCTAGTTGAATCATGGAAACTATGAAGTAGGTAAAGTCTACCTTAAAGGCAGATGCTGGCAGCAGCAGTGAAGTAGATTTGGAAAATCACTAAAATAGTAGGATTGGAATTAAATAATTATTAAATTATGTAAACGAACCTTAATGAATCTATTTTCATAGGAAAGTAACGAAACGATCATATGGACAGTATGTTAAGAGATATTCAGGTTCTCGTGGGACAGGGCCAGAACGGTTTCTGGATTCCCTGTTCCGACTTTGGAAATTCATTATAAATTAACTAGATATAATTAGGAGTCACGCCATATATGTATAGATTCCTCTCTGAGTCTAGTTTCCATAGAAACAAACGGCATCAGTATTGAAGCTCTGTGCAGGGAGATATCCAAGTCGTAATGCGCAAGGGTCAGTGTAGTCGATCCCTGTAACATGGGAGACTTTGACTAATAAACTGTACTAATTGGCCCAACCCAAAATTCTAGAAAAAAATACGTAGATGGACATATGAGTCTAGTTTCAGGGAAAAATCACGAAACTGATTTTTGAGTTGTGAAACTCAAGATACGATTTTTAAAGCGACTAGTACGCAGATTGGGCAGTGTCTGGAAAATTATTTTTTTATAAGGGGTTTAAAGTCTGTGAACCCCTCGTGTCCGACTCCGGCAACGGTCTCGGGTACAAGGTGTTACATAACGTGTATAATATTTAAGGTTAAATAATTATGAAATGGTATATTTAGTTAAGGTATCATTACGTGCGGTATAATCTTATGTGATTAAATTGATAGCTAAATAGATGTGAAGTGAATTGGTCATGTATATGTAATTTAGTATAATGTTTAGATATATTTCTTAGTTTGTGAATTATAATATGAAATAAATTGTTATTTGTGTCCGAAGATGGTTAATGATGAAATGGTGATTTGTGTTTGAACTTAATGAAATATGGTTGTGCTTATTATATGTTAGGATGTATATTAATCTGTAAATGTGACTTGCCATAATGCTTTATTTGCACATGCTTATATATATACATACATCCGAATGGATGTTTTTAATTTGCATTAATGTACAAAACAGGTAAATTCATATTGGCTATTATATCAATGCCGCATAAATGATTGATAAGTTTAATTTTTAAATTTGTTTTGTTTGATGTATAATTTATACCTATGCTAAAGCCATATAATGATTGCTTACTATTTCAATGATAGATGGTTTGTCATATGTTCTGTATATATATAATTTGTTTTGATATATGTTAGATTAAATTTTGAACTGTGAAATGTAATGAATATTTGTATGAACTGTGTTATGACCGGTAATACCTCAAAACCCTAATCTGACAAAGGATTCGGGTTAAGGGTGTTACATTTTTTTGGTATCAGAGCTACGGTTTAGTTAATTCTAGGACTAACGTAGCACATGTGAGTCTAGCTATACATGCCATATTATATACTGTGATAGTGTGTAACACCCCGAACCCGAGACCGTCGCCAGAGTCGAACACGAGGTGTTAACAGACTTCAAACCACTTACAAAAAAATTTCCCAGACAAGCTGCCAATCTGCGTACTAGTCGCTTTAAAAATCATATCTTGAGTTCGGAAACTCGAAATCTAGTTTCGTAAATTTTCTCTGAAACTAGACTCATATGCCCATAAACATATTTTTTCTAGGATTTTTGGTTGGGCCAATTAGTACAGTTTATTATTCAAAGTCTCCCATGTTACAGGGATTGACTACACTGACCTTTGCACATTACGACTTGGATATCTCCCTGTACAGGGCTTCAATACTGATGTCGTTTGTTTCTATAGAAACTAGACTCAAAGAGAAATCTATAAATATATGGCATGACTCCTAATTATCTCTGGTTAATTTATAATGAATTTCCAAAATTGAAACAGGGAATCAAGAAACCGTTCTGGCCCTGTCTCATGAGAACCTGAATATCTCTTAACATACTGTCCATATGATCGTTTCGTTACTTTCCTATGAAAATAGATTCATCAAGGTTCGTTTACATAATTTATTCACTATTTAATTCCATTCCTACTATTTTTAGTGATTTTCCAATCTACATCACTGCTGCTGTCAGCATCTGCTTTTAAGGTAGACTTTACCTATTTCATAGTTTCCATGATTCAACTAGCCCTTTTAGCATAAATAGCACAATTTATGATAGTGATTAACCATTCCCA